>NC_051082.1:16184544-16247044 GCF_004664715.2 Peromyscus leucopus
TTATTTTTTAACATGATATTTTATGTAGAAGTGCTCAGTGGGCATGTTTATCTGAACCAAGAAACCAGTTCCCTTCAATGCACCAGTCTCTAGCTGGCTCCTGGCGGGCTGGGGACCCAGGCAAGAGTACAAATGTCCCTCCCCAGAGGCCTACTCCATTAACTTATAACTCAAGCGGACAGTGCAGCCAGGGATGAAATACTCTAGCCATTCACTGTGGTGGTCCTGCAGAACGACCTGGAGGGCTGTGACTGCAGACAATCCCAGCTCCTGGTGCTGTTGCCTGGCTTTCCACTCCTGCTGATGTGGCTTCCCCAGACCGCAGCCTGAACTCCGGCCACCCCCTCCCACACACCACTCTGGATAACCTTGAAGGCGTGTTCATGTGTGTGCGTGCATGTAGAAGCCATGGGTCAACTTTGGGTTGTCGCTCTCCACCTTGTCTTTTGAGATAGGCTCTCTTGCTGAAACAGGTGCTCACTAAACAGGCGAGGCTGGCCGGCCAGCGAGCTCTAGGGATCTACCTGTCTCTACCTCTAGCACTCCAGTTGTAGATGTGTGCCACCAAACCCAGACATACGTGGGTCCTGGGGATCTGAACTCAGGGCCTCGTGGTTGTTCAGCAAGCATGTACTAGCTGAGCCATCTCCCCATCCCCTGGCTTGGATTCCTCTCCAGAGTGGCAGCGTCAGCCAGGTTCTCCTCATTCATTCTTTCCCTGGCCTCCGGCATCGGATGCTTAGCAAAGTTGATGGGCTGGCAAGGTCCTCTGGCCCTCCAATAATCGCCTCTGGATTTTGACATGAGCTTAATACGTGATTGACTATTAATATGCAGACTGATTATTCAGTGGCTGGAATGATCCCCATGGGTGGGGAATAATGAAGTAGATGTGTTACTTCAAAATTGTGTTTTATTTACCATCGTTACTTCGTCGTTTGAACGATGTATGAAATGAGCTGGCAGCCCGTGAGCTAATCATAAAGGAGGAGAGGGAGCCTGGGACTCGCTCGTTTTCTGTTTCCTCCATGGGAAATAGAAACCCGGAGGCTGCAGGCTCACAAGGAAGCAGCTGAGTGCCCATCACACTCAGGGAGTTCATACCCTCTCGGTACTTGAGGGATTTTTCAAACACAAAGGAGCCTTGGAAAGTGTTTGTTGTTGTGTTTTATAACAAAGCCGACAGGGCTGAGATTAGAAAAGACTTGGCCCTCAGGTCCTGTTTCAGCAAGCATGGCTGTTGCCTTTTTTATCTGCTTTAAGACCAAACAGGCCCCTGGAAATGCTCATGGTGAATGTGGCAAGTTAAAGACTCACACTGCCGAGGGCGGTGGGAGACACTGCCCCGGACAGAGCTGGCCGTGTGTCACATGATGGGAAGGGCGGCGGGCTGTGAGGCAAAGAATGGCAGGGTGCTAAGGCCCTCCTCCAGGTACAGCGAGTTGGTATCAGTCCCTCCACCTTGGGGAATGACTCGGGGATGCTTGGCCGGATGCTCTTACTGTGTAAGAGTGTGTTTCGGAACTGCTAAATGTGGGTCTGGGAACCGAACTTGGGTCCTCTGCATAAACTGCAAGCAGCGCTTGCTCTTAGGCCACTGAACCATCTCTCCAGCCATGAATAGCATTGCCTTTGGCTCAAAAAAGCCCAAGTATGTGTTCCAGAAAAATTGAGATGGTTCTTCTTCATTCTCTTTCCCGACTTGGCCTTTTGGTGACCAGGTGACGACGAACTGACCTAGAGGGCCCTAAGAGGACAGAAGCGAAGGCTGTGTCTCCTTAACCTGGCCACTACAGTCTGGGACGGGAAGTTCCAGCATCCAGTGGTGGGAAGTTCTCCTCTGCAGGCTGCAGTGTTTGGAGTTTCCTGGGCCATTTGTGGTAGAGCCTGAGGCCTCTGCCTGAGTAGTGTCCTTCCACCAATGAAAGAATAAACAGGCCCAGGAATGCCAGCCACCGGGAAGATCAGTGGATGTCTTTCAGAGTGAGGGGCAAAGCTAGCTAAAATCCAGGCATTCCTTGTCTGCTTTGTTGACCTGGGGTTCAACCTCCACTTGTAGATCTACAAGAGGCGAGCAGCACTCTGTGAGGGGGTGAAGTTCAGAGAATGATGGCCTCCTTCTTGCTCTGTATGCTTGGCCTGCTGGGAACAAAAGACTGCCTGCCGACCGAGAAGCAGGGACCACTGTAGAAGTACAGCCAGCGTGCTTCAGAGGGAAGAATCCCATCGAGAGCTTCCTTATAGAAGGGCTTTAAGGGATGCGTGGGCATTTGCCTGACGAGAAACTAGAACTGGAGCTGAGGAAATGGCCAATAGGCAGCCTTCTGGGGATTTGCAGAATGGCGTTACAGTGTCTCTCTGTGGGGATGTAAGGCTGTGGGTATTGCTGGGGTTAGGAGGGCCTAAGTAATGTGAGGAGAGAGCTGGGCGGGGCCTTAAGGGGCTCCCTGTGGTGTGGATCCTGAGCCCGCCGCTCTCCTCCCTGAGGAGAGCTCAGGTGTTCTGGCAGCTGTGCGCTGAGGTTGAGGGGATACAGTCAGCGCATCCCTCTGAGTCGATGCTGGCCCCAGGTTCAAAGCCACCTTGTGTCCTGCAGCTCGGGGGGGGGGGGCTGCCTTTCCACACATGGCGGAAGCAGAGAATTGACTCTCACAAGGCGTCCCCTGACCTCCCCACATGGACATCTGCAAATCCGTACTCATGTACACGTACGCTAAATAAAACATAATTTTAAAAGGAAGACCAGGTCATTAGTCTGTGCAATTCCAGATTTTACACCAGCCAGCTCTGCTATATTTTTCCCTAGTATTGCCCTTCTAAAACTTTCTATGAATGGCGTTGAGCTGGGTATAGTAGTGCCTGCCTATAATCCCAACCTTCGGAAGGCTGAGGCAGAAAAGTCATGAGTTCAAGTCCAGCCCGAGCTTCAGGGAAGCGGGGAGGTGCAGAAAGAGAAGCTGTTTCCAAAATTTACAAACAAGAACTAGAATCGGGAAGGCTTTTTCATACATTGTGCTTTTGCTGGTCACCATGCTGGGCATGAGCCTGGTCCTGTCACTGCCTAGTGACACTAACTAGTCCATTCCCAGAGTGGGCACTTGGGATCTGGCTTCCTTCTGGCCATTTTGAGTAGAGCTACTATGGGCGTCCCTGTGCAGGACGGGGGGGGGGGGGGGGGGGGGGGGGGGGGGGGGGGGGGGGGGGGGGGGGGGGGGGGGGGGGGGGGGGGGGGGGGGGGGGGGGCTTTTACAGGCATCTGTCAGTCAAGCTCCTCACAAGGTCTCGGATCACCCTTCTAACGTCTCTTTTAACCTAAATGTAAGAGCTGATCAGATTCCCCTGGGGTGTCCATAGCTCCTGTGACCCAGCTAGTGTCTCTGCTCCTGAGCCTTGTGACCTTACGGCTCACAACTGGGACATCCATTCACCACCCGGTTTCCAAGTGTCGTGGCGCTACCACGTGCAGCCACGAGGGGGCGCTTGTTCACCTTGTAAGGTTTAAGCTCTAGCGTCTGCCG
Source organism: Peromyscus leucopus (assembly GCF_004664715.2). Classification (NCBI taxonomy): domain Eukaryota; kingdom Metazoa; phylum Chordata; class Mammalia; order Rodentia; family Cricetidae; genus Peromyscus; species Peromyscus leucopus. Next base: position 16,188,063 of record NC_051082.1, read on the forward strand.
AGAAACACAATGTTCTAGCAGGAAGTCAGTCTTAAGATTTTTTTTTTTTCTCCCCCTGGTGTTTTTTGTTCTGTAGAATTTAACAGTGATGTTTGTTCCGTTGTTCAGTGTTTACCGAATACCCACCGGGTCTCAGGCATTGTGCACACACCGGGGGCGGCACAGAATCGGAATGCTTGCTGCCCTGGAAACTTGCTGGGACAATAGCTGATGCCCAGGTGGGTGGCAAGCTGCTGTGGGCACCGTCCAAAAAGCAGTAATATCAGGAGTGAGGGGAGCAATACAGGAGGTTTTGGAACGTAGTAGATATGTTTGGAGAGGCTGAAAGGGGGTGAGTCCAGAGCTGAGGAATGTGGGCAGCCTGCCTGTGAATGGCATTGGGGCTGGGATTACAGGGAGAGCTCAGAGGGCAGAGGGTGCCCTTCCACACCACTCGGGAGATGGCAGGGTCTTCATTATTCAGGAGTGACACGGAATAATGACTGGAGATGAGCTCCGAACACTGAGGGAGTGGACAAGACGTCTGAGGAGAGGACAGCTCGTTCTGGAATGTTCTTGGAGCACTCTTATTTTGAAATGTTCTTGGAGCACTCTTATCTTGAAGTTTGGTTTTTAAAGCCACAGACCTTTGTATTACATGTTTTTAGGAATTATCTTGGTTGTTTTTCCTGCTCCAGAAAAGCATCACCCTGATGCTGGCTAAATCCCGAGGAGATCTTATTTGGCACCACTGTTGACAAGGTCCAAACTCAACCCGAGAGAAGTGGGTCCCCTTTGGATTCTGCGAAGGTGGCTGGGAGGCAGAGAGAGGGGTCAGTGGGTAGAAAACCCTCAGAAGGAACAGCCTGGCTGGGCATTTCTCCTGAAGGTAGGCAGGACCACCAGACGTTAAGGAATGGGGAGGAAGCCCCGTCCCTGGGACCTCACAGGACTCTTACCCAGGGCCAGCCTCTCTTCCTTTCTCGGGGAAAAGTCCTGTCTTTGTGGTTGCACTTTTCTGGTTCTTTCAGAGACAGAATCTCACTCTGTGGGCTCAGCCCTCAAATCTGTGATCCTCCTGCCTCAGGTGTGTGCATTACACCCAAGTCCTAAACATTTTTTTTTTCTCGGCTTTTTATTCTTATGTGTCTGTGTGCATGCACGTGCACACGGTACCCCGGAGGCCAGAAGAGGTGCCTCAGATTCCCTGGAGCTGGAGTTACAGGCGGTTGTGAGCTGCCAGATGCGGGTGCTGGGAACCAAACTCAGGTCTCTGCGAGAGCATCAAATGCTCAACCACTGTGTCCCCTCCAGCCCCACCTAAACCTCCTTGAAATCAAACACCAGCGGGCAGAGTGTGACTCATAGAAATAAATGAAGTGGCCGGTAAATGACTCCAGCAAGCTTTCGTTTCCACCTTTGCTGAAAGAAAGGGTGTTAGTCACTTAAAATAGGCTTCCGGAATAAACAAAACCAGGAAGTACTTTCAGACCTGTTAGTTAATAAGCTGGTTCGCTTAAGTCCACAGTGGCTGACAGAAGCATTACTCTCCCTGCTCTATTAAGTTTAAGGTCAAATGTTTCTTTAAAAATTAAAAAACAAAACAAAAAAACAAAAACAAAACACTTTTTTGCTTACTCCCCCTTTAAAAAAAAAAAAATCTCCTTTTTTCATCAGTGACGGGCAGTCCAGCCCAAGCCTGGGTTTGAATCTGTTCTGGCAGAATAGATAAAAGACTTTAGTTTCCCTCACTACGAAACAGGGATAATAATAGTGCCATTCACAGCATGGGCCAAGCAATGTGTGCCAGGCCTGGGCACGGTTCCCAAATGCTGCTCTGGTTGGCATCATCTCATCATGAGTTTGCTTATAGAAGATGAAGGGCAGCCAGTTGATTCCCTGTTTGTAAATCAGAAGGGACGTCCTCGCTCTCACGCGCGCCCGGGAGGCTTGACGCCGACACTCTTGGATCTCTCGGTGAAAGGGAATCCACGGCACTGCTCGGTCCTGGAGTTCCAAAGGCCCCGTCAGTGCCGCCTCCAGCCTTTAGAGACCTCCTGTCCCTCCTCCATCACTGTGGACGCTGGCAGCAAGATGTGCAATTCTGCCCGGCCTGAGGACCCAAGTTCGATCCCGGGAACCCACAAGGTGGAAGGGGGAGGAACAAGTTGTCCTCTGACCTCCACGCGTGCGCCATAGCAAATGTGCAGCTGGAGAAACGTGGAAGACGAGGAAACGGGCGCCCTCCGCCCCATAGCGCAGGCGGAGATGGAGTGAGCTCCGTGGGAGGCCGGGGCTGGGCGCCATGGCCTGAGCGGCTGCCAGAAGCCCTCGCTTTGGTTCTGTGAGCACTTCTGTCTCCTGGAGCAACGGTCCTGGTGGGTCCTCCAGGCTGGAGTCCTCCTCGTCCGCTGCGCACCTGGGAACTGTGCTCCTGCATCCGCTCTGCTCTCCGTGCTGAGAATAGCTATGCTTCATGCTGAGTATTCCACATTTGCCATTTCACTGGTGTTTAAACTTCTACAGATCTCACACACAACCATTTTTCTTAGATCTTTTATTTATTTAATCTTTTTTTTTTTTTTAAACCGTCTGACTCCATAGCCCTGGCTGGCCTTGGACTCCCAGCATCCCCCTCCATATCTTCAAGTGTTGGGATTACAGACATGAACTGGCCCCTGGGTTAATTTGGTTTTTGTTTTGTTTTGTTTTTAATGTGTATGAATGTTGTATGTATGTAGACATGTATGTCTGTACACCGTGTATGTGCCTAATGCGCTCAGAGACCCCAGAGGGGACATCAGATCCCTGGAACTGGAGTTATAGGTAGTTGTGAGCCGTCCTTCAAGTGCTGGACATCAACCTGGGTCCTCTGTCAGAGCAGCCAGTGCCCTTGACCAAATCATCTTTATAGACCCCAGACTAACTTAATCTTATGATTAAGCAAATATCTAAAGACATATCTACTGTCAGGAGGTGTTTTAATGACTAATAAACAGTCAAAGTAGATGAAATATTCTACATTTCATGCCACAGAAATTCAGAACTTCCTTTTAGTAAGTAAAGCTTTCGGGTGATGCTTTAATCCCAGTACTCAGGAGGCAGAGGCAGGTAGGTCGTTGTGAGTTCAAGGACAGCCAGAGATACATCCTAAGATCCTGTCTCAAAACAAAACAACAACAACAACAACCCAGGCCCCAGAGATAGGCATGGTTTTATCAGTTGTCTCCGACCACCCATCACTCAGGGTGATGAGTTCCTGTCGTGGTTGCTGCTACTTTGAAAATTCATGGACACCTGGGGAGAATGGCCTCTGGAAATCGGAGAAATCCTCCAAGTCACCCGAGTGCACAGACAGCATTCTGAATTATCTGGGCAACGTTTTAGGCCAGTCAGGGATATTAACTGTGAGGAACAGAAATGAACCAGGCTGACCTGAGAGCAGGAAATGTCTGGGAGGCTATTGGGCAGTGCTCAGAAGTACCCAGAGAACCAGGATGTAAAATGGCAGAGGCAAGGCCCTGTTCAGCACAGGCCTCGTCCCTGGACCTTGTCCCAGCCTCTGCAGGCATGTCTCCACTGACACTTGCTGTCCCTCCTGGGCCAGCACAGCTTTGTCACACTCCCAGGGATCCAGCCCTTGACTTATCAAAAGTGGCCTTGGCGGCTCTGATCAAGCTCCATCTTGATGATGAGTGGCTCAGAATGGTAACCATTGTGCTTTCCGCCCCGGAGGCTGCAGTCCTCAGCATCTGGCAGTACCCAGTGCTCAGTACTTTCAGCAGCCATCAGCACCGTGCTCTCCGGGGTCCTCAAATGGGATCTGTAATTCTCTGGCCTTGTATGGCTTGTAGCCTCACGGTTACAGCCAAAAATGCTCCACATATCCCCTTGTCGCGTAGCTGTCTTCCCTCTGCCTCTGTGTCTTTGGGTCCAGGTCTTAAGTCATTGACATTAGTCCCTCACTAGTGTGACCTCATCTTAATTATACTGTATCTCTAAAGACTCTGTACCCACCGAAGTCAGACTCACAGGTTCCTGGTAGAGTTGGGGGCTGGGGGGGGTGGCATACAGTGAGGTACCAGGGCTGGGCTGGTACCTCATTTTCTCCCACCAGGTCCTATCTCCCGTGTACTAACTTCCTCCAGCCAGGACCCACTACCCCAGTGACCTAACTTCATCCCATATAAACGCCAGGTCCGATCCCAGGCTGTGGGGACACCTACACATCCCTCTTCATTCGCCACCGTGGGCGGTGGGTCCCCACCTCTCAGGACACACTGAGGGACTTGGCAGCAGAACAGGGGAGGCTACCCCTCTGCGGTCTACAGCAGCAATAGCATTCACAGCCACTCTGTCCACTGGGAAGGAAATCCCCAGTAATTAGGAAGCGCTTCAATTCCTGATTTGCTGCGGCTCCTGCTTCTATTAACTTATCTTCATCTCCAACAATTAGGAGGAAATGTCGAATTAATGGCTCTGATCGAACTCTTTCCCCCAGAGGACTTGCAAGGCCTCCCAGTCTTCTGTAGCAGGCTTTCTCCGACCAGCAGCCCCCCAAATCATGACACGGAGACTTATTATTAGTTACAAATGCTCGGCCTTAGCTTAGGCTTGTCCCGTTAGCTCTTAAAAATTTAACCTGTTTCTCTTCATCTACATTTTGCCTTAGGGCTTTTTACCTTCCTTTTATTCTGTATGTCCTACACTGTGTCTGGCTGGCTGGCAGCTGCCTGGCTGGCTGGCCCGCCCCAGGCATCTCCCTCTTTTTCTCCCTGGTTCGTTCTTCTCTCTCAAGCCTAGATTCCTCCTCCTACTTATCCTCTCTGCCCACCAGCCCCCAACTATTCTCTGCTCTTTGGCCGTTCAGCTTTTTATTAGACCAATGAGGTGCCTTAGGCAGGCAAGGTAAAACAAATGCAACACACCTTTCCATAGTTAAGGTAATATTCTGCAACATAAATAAATGTAACACATCCTTATGTTGTTGGGTTGTTTTGTTTTTTTTGTTTTGTTTTGTTTTTGTTCTTTGACTGTTTTGTCTCTTTGAGGGGCCCGCCACCTAGCTCCCAAACAAATCACACAAAGGAGGCTTATTCTTAATTACAAATGCCTGACTGTAGCTTGCTTATTTCCAGCTTTTCTTAACTTTAAATTATCCAATCTATCTTTTGCCTCTGGGCGTTTCCTCTTCTAGTCCAATATATGTTTCTTTGTTTCTTACACCGTAACTTGCTGTGTCGCTGGGTGGCACACAAAGTCCTCTTCCTTCTCTGGCTCTTTGATCTTTTCTCCTCTCCTCCCAGATTTCTCCTCCTATTTATTCTCTCTGCCTGCAGCCCCGCTGTCCTTTCTCCTGCCTTGTTATTGGCCGTTCAGTTCTTTATTAGACCATCAGGTGTTTTAGACAGGCAAAGTATCACAGCTTCACAGAGTTAAACAAATGCAACATAAACAGAAGTAACACACCTTAAGATAATATTCTGCAACATCTTTACATCGTTAAAGTAATAGTCCACAACAGACTTCTATGGTGGGGTTCTAGAACCTTCTTGTTACCGTGAAGTTCTGCCTCCCCCATAGGCTGAGTACTTCCTGCACAGGTAGACATCTCTAGACAAATGGAAAGGACACTTAGACTAGTCTAAGTCCTGTAATGTCCCTTCCTGGGCTGAGGAGGCACAGGGTTTCTGCTCCTCTTGGAAGTGACCACTGCTGTAGCCCGATCTGGAATATTCCCCAGGTGTCCATGCACTGTTGGAAGTCCCTGCCCATGGTGCTGTGGGGTGGTGGTGGAACATTTAGGAGGCGGGGCCTAGTGGGAGGGGTTAGGACATTGCCGGAAGTGGACGGTGGTAGTTTGCATGTCATTGGCCCCGTAAACTCATAGGGAGGGGCACTGTGGGGAGGTGTGGCTTCATTGGGGTAGGTATGGCCCTGTTGGAGGAAGTGTGTCGCTGCGGAGGCGGGCTTTGAGGTCTCATACATGCTCAAGCCACACCCAGTAGCTCAGTTCATTTCCTGTTGCCTTTGGATCCAGATGTAGAATTCTCCGACCCCATGTCTGCTGCACACCGCCATTACTCCTGCCACTGTGCTCCCCACCATGATGATAATGGACTAAACTTCCGGACTGCAAGCTGTCACCGCGATGAAATGTTTTCCTTATAAGAGCTGCCGTGGTCATGGTGACTCTTCACGGCAATAGAGACCCTAAGACGTGGACCCTCGTAGGAGGAAGTTAGGTCACTGAAGTTGGGAGAAAATTAGGCTAGCGATAGTGAACCCTTGAAGGGAAGAGGGAAGCCTGGCACTGCCTGTCCCTATCCTTGCTTCCTTGCCGCCATGACGTAGACAAGCTTCCTACACCATGTAGCCTGCCATGATGTGTTAGCCTTACCGCTGGCCCAAAGCAACTATGGCCTGAAATTCAGGAACCAGGAGCCAAAAGAAAGCCTTTTTCTTCCTAAGTCAGTTGACCTTGGGCATTTCTCACAGCCACAGGACACCGAGTAACATATCACCATAAGCCAGGTTCCCTCCCAGCCACGCAGGACAAGTCAGGGACCCTCCTCGCCTGCTGCCGCTTCCTGCTGCCCAGTAAGTGTCCGGGATGTCTGCTCAGAACATGTACATCACCCCCTCGGCAATCAGCGGCCTCCCCTAATGAGGCTGTTTGTTTCTAGGCCACAGAGACAGGGGCCCAGATGCTTGCAAATGTTGCTCATTCTGCTTCACGACAAATTCGAGTTACATAAAAGCCCCTTGACAGGTTCGGTGGAAGAGAGGCAGGAGGCAGCCAGAGGCCTCATTCCCCGGAGAGCCCCAACTGTATCCTACGCCTGACCCAGCTGCCTTGAAATGCCACCAGCGGAAGGGCATCCAGGAGGCCCTGCTTTCCAGTGGACACCATGACCACTTTTAGCTGGGCAGCTCCTGGTGGGGATGCCCATCCCCCCGTCCCCCGTCGTCGTCGTCCTCCCCCCCCCCCCCCCCCCCGCATCACAGGACGTTTAGCGACATCAGCAGCCTTCACCCACTGCGCATCAGGAGTAGACTCCCAACGGTGACAACCCAAAACATCTCCAGGCATCGCCAAACATTCCCTAGGGCTCACACCCCTTGTGCTGAGAACAATTGCTCCAGGCCTGGCCTTTGTTCTCGACTCACAGAGCAAAAGGTGTGCCTGGGCCCGGCAGAAGGGATTTTCCTACCACGGACAGCTGATTCAGGTGTCAACCCTCTCAATCCACTGCTGCCAGCCCCGTTACTGAGGGAGGTTAAGGGCCATTGCTAAGTCGCACGGCCACAGCCCTGCTCCCCCAAACCAAAGGCATACCTTTCCCAAGCCAGAGCGCAAAGTTGACTTTGGTTCCTGCCCGCGTCGCTGGGATTTTTACCGTAGGCGTCTCAGTTCCCCAGTGGGACTTAAATGATTAGACACACAGCAAGTTGATAAATATTTGAAGCCAGAGTCTCCCGGCAGGGCTGAGGACAAAAAACACGCCACGTAGATGAAGAGTTCTGCTCTCCTGGGCTCATCCGGCAGCAGCTGTGAGCGGGGTGGTGGCGAGTGACACGGAAAACGATCATGACTGGAGGTAGCACCACGGGAAGCCGCTGTCAAGCGCCTGCTCTGATCTGGGGGTTCCTGTTTCATCTCTGCTCTGCTGCTTGGTTTCACAGCCTGCTTCCCCCGGAGCGGGGATGCCCCAGAGAGCAGGGGGGGGTGCCCCAGGTGAGCAGGGCCACAGGTGCAGAGCAGCAGGATGCTGTGTGGGTCTGTCGGCGCCGCATTGGCGGCGGTGATGTTCCTGCTGGCTGTCATAGATGACGGGAGCCCTGGGCGAGCTCCCGTGGAATGCCGGCCGCTCCCGTTTGCGGTCCAGAGCGCAGGATCCGTGTCTACCTCCTCTGCCCGCCTCCCCCTTCATCCTTACTGTCTTCTTTTTTCCGGTATTGTGACAAGACCACAGGACTTCCTGGTTTGAATCCAAAACCGGCCCACGGGGGTCCATGTCTGAGGACTGGGTTCCCAGCTCGCTGGCCCTATTTTGGGTTACTGGAACCCTTGGGAAGTTGGGCCTTGCTCGAGGAAGTGGTCCTCAGGGGAAGGACAGGCCTGATGGCCCTGCTTCTCCGTCCTTCATCCTGTTGATCTGTCAGGATGAGAGCAAGCAGCCTCACCTCCTGCCGCTATGCCTTCCATCCTGCCGGCCTGCCTCCTCCAAACCTGTCCCAGAATCAATGCTTCCATCCTGAAGCAGCTTCTCCTCAGGGATTTGGTCACAATGGCGAGGAAAGTCACCAACAGTCTATCTAGGCAATCGCTCCATCCCTGGCCCAAATGGGGGTTTTCTTATCAGGCAGGGTAGAGGTGGTTGGTGCTTAAGGTCCCAGTCCTGGGGCTGGACCTTTGGAAGATGGCGGCCAGTCCCATGTGGCATGCCTTGCAATCTTCACTGACCAGGGGTTAGTTTTATTTTAAGTGAAAAAAAATAATAATAATTCTACCTTGTTAGTGGGAAGGAGAGGGAATGAAAAGGATACTTGCGACCTCCCACGTGTCCTGGGTCTAGTGCCCCAAGGACCCCCTCAATGCTCCCAGGTGCCTGGTGGCATGGGACCCACAGGCTCATGGGACGTCTTCATACGCATCGAGTTGCAGTCCTGTCTTTGAGGTAAGGGTCTGTGATAACGCTCCAAACCCCTAGGAGAGGGAGAGGGGGGCAGGGGGCCTCTCTGCAGGCTGTCAGCGCACCTTGTCTGAAAATCAGGGTCTCAAGTCAGGAGCTGAGTGGAGGACACGGAGAGAGGAGACGCCTCAAAGGACAAAGGAGGTGACGGGGGGGGGGGCGGGGGAGGGAAGAGAGGAGACAACACAGGATTCTCCTCCCAGGGCAACCCGAAAATTGCCCGAGGGTATGTCCCTGTGACATATCCTTGTGATGGAGCACGAGATGGCAGGCTGACTTTCTGTACAGACAGCTCCGAGGCCAGGTTTCCTCAGAAGGGCATTTATATTCAAAGCCAGTTCTCTCTCTCTCTCTCTCTCTCTCTCTCTCTCTCTCTCTCTCTCTCTCTCACACACACACACACACACACACACACACACACACACACACACACACACACAGGCACCCTCTTTCTCTTCCTCCCCACCCCACTCCCCCAGCACAGGACATGGTCATTACAAGGAGCGTCCGCCAGGGGGCAGGCAAGCCCAGCTCACAGAACACAGGTCTCCTGGTCAGTCTCCCATCCCATGGAACAGGATACCACCTTCCTCCCTACGAATGGCCCCGCTTCTTCTAGGATCAAGGACTTCTTCGGTAATAGATTGGCTTACTTAGAAAATGTTAACAACTGTTTTGTGTGGGGCAGGGGGAGAAGGGCACACATGTGGAGGTATGGACAGCCTGCAGAAATCAATTCTTCCTTCCATCCAATGGGCTTGGGGAATCAAACTCGAGTGCTCCGATTTTGTGGTAGGTGCCTTTCCCTGCCGAACCATCTTGCTGGCTCATAGTAGCCTGGTGTGTGTGTGTGTGTGTGTGTGTGTGTGTGTGTGTGTGTGTGTGTGTGTACATACATACACGTGCATGTGTGCATGCGCATGTATGCGCATCCATGGAGGCCTGAGGTTAGCCTCAGATGTCTTTTCCAAGGTGCCATTCATCTCATTTTCTGAGATAGAGACTCACATTGGTCTGAGAGAATTCGGAAGGCTGGCTGCTGTCTGAGCCCCGGGGATCTGCTGCCACAGCGCTGGAATTACACACATACACCACTGTGCCCTGCAGATTTACTTGGGTTCTGGGAACCAAACTTGGGTTTTCATACTTGCCTGGCAAGCACTTTACCCCAGATCTGTTTTCTCCTGTGGCCTCTCCACTTGACCTGAAGATGGCCTTTGTCCTGTTCTCTTCCCTTGGTCACTCCTCTATCTGCTCATGTTTCCGGTGTCTGTGTATGTATCCAAAATTCTCTCCCCCACCCCCACCCCCAAGGACCGAACCCAGGGCCTTGTGCTTGCTAGGCAAGCGCTCTACCACTGAGCTAAATCCCCAACCCCATATCTAAAATTCTTATGTGGGCCCCTGTCACACTGGATCAGGGCCCATCCTAAAGATCTCGGTTTTTAACTTAGCCACCGCTTGGAAGAGTTCATCTCCAAACATCATCCCGTTCTGAGGTATGTTGATGAGGGGGGCACACGGTCAGGGCATGGGAATGTGAAAGGAGGTGTGCACAGTCAGCACCCCAGATGATGGAATGATTCCCCAGGGTCGGTGTGCAGCGGCCTGTGTTTTCCCTTCAGGTTTACCACAAGGGCAGGGGGTGGACCAGCATGCTGCCTGTGTTCATTTCTATGGGGGTACCTGCTTTTATTTTGCTCTCAGTGGCCAGAGGAAATCAGTGGAAGCAGAAAAGGAGGCCAGTGGATAGAGGGGGTGTCTCACTTTTCTGCTGGGATGAGACACCATGACCGAGGCAACTTAGAAAAGGAAGCATTTAATTGGGGGCTGGCTTACGGTTTCAGATGTTTAGTCCATAACCATGGTGGGACAGTGTGGCGGCAGGGGCAGGCAGGCGGGCATGGTGCTGGAGCAGTAGCTGAGAGTTTACATCTGATCCACAAGATGGAGAAGGAGGGAGGGAGGGAGGGAGGGAAGAGATAGGAGGGGGAGGGAGAGAGAGAGAAAGAGAGGAGGGGGAGGGAGGGGCGGAAGTTGGATCATGAGCCACAGGTCTGCTTTTCACTGTGTTCTCAACTCTGACTGTTCATCGCTCTCTTTGTAAAGGCCTTCATCTGTGATGCAGGAGAGGAAAAGAAAGCTGTGATGGTCTCCCTGAGAGGAAGGAGAAGGGGGTGGCCCGGCTTAGACAGTAGGGAGGAGTCCAGGACTTGGGGATTTTACCCACGGAGGCCATCTCGCCAACTCTGTTAGGAGCACTTTTAATCACGAAGATCATTGAGCCTCTGGTCTCCCAACTGCATGTGATAGCTGGGAGCATCTCACTGTGTTCGCTCAGAGACCTGTCTGGTGGCTTAGCCGTCTGGGTGTGTGGTATGAGCCCAGCCATGCAAACCAATGTACAGCCATCGGACCCCTTCACTCCTAAATGCTGCTTCTACTTCTTCCTCCTCCTCCTTCTTCTTGATTTTTTTTTTGGGGGGGGTGTTTCGAGACAGGGTTTCTCTGTGTAGCTTTGTGCCTTTCCTGGGACTCACTTGGTAGTCCAGGCTGGCCTCGAACTCATAGAGATCCACCTGGCTCTGCCTCCCGAGTGCTGGGATTAAAGGCGTGCGCCACCACCGTCTGGCGATTTTTTTAACTTTATGTGTACAAGTGTTTGTCTGCATGTATGTACCTGAATGCCATGCATGCCTGGTGCCCTCTGAGGCACAGAGCCGGTATGTGGGTACTGGGAATCAAACCAGGGTCCTCTGCACATGTAGTCAATGCTCTTAACCACTGAGTCATCTCTTCAGCTCCCAATGCTTCTGTGTTTGTTTGTTTGTTTCCCCTTTAACTATAAAATTATTATTCTGCCAGATGGTGGTTGCTCACGTCTTTAATCCTAGCACTTGGGAGGCAGAGGCCGGTGGATTTCTGAGTTCAAGGCCAGCCTGGTCTACAGAGTGAGTTCCAGGACAGCCAGGGCTACAGAGAAAGCCTGTCTTGAAAAACCACACACACACACACACACACACACACACACACACACACACACACACACACACAATTTTATGTTTAAGGGTATTTTGCCTGCCTGTAGGACTGTGCATCACTTATGTACCTGGTGCCCAGGGAGGCCAGAAGAGGGTATCCGATCTCCTGGAGCTGGAGTTACAGATAGTTGTGAGTCACAGTATAGGTCCTGGAGTTGAACCAGGAGCCACCTCTGAGCCATCCCTCCAGCCCCAGCACCAAATGCTCCTTGAGCGCACACCTCCAGTGGATAGTGGCTTTCTCCCACAAATCCACACAACCGGAAGCTTGTCTGTAAGACCCTAACATCACCCATAGTCAGCTTCCTCCAGATATTCACTGCATCTGGATCTTACCTCTCCTCCCCCTCCTCCTCTTCTTCCTCCTCTATTCCTTCCTCTTTTCTTTTCTTTCTTTCTTTCTTTTTCTTTTTTTTTTTTTTTTTTGGTTTTTGGTTTTTCGAGACAGAGTTTCTCTGCGTAGCTTTGTGTCTTTCCTGGAACTCACTTGGTAGCCCAGGCTGGCCTCGAACTCACAGAGATCCGCCTCTGCCTCCCGAGTGCTGGGATTAAAGGCACCGCCCGGCTCCTTCCTCTTTTCTTTTCTTCCTCTTTCTCCTCCTCCTCTTCATCAGAACCCAGGAACTTCCCCCTTGATTCTGACTGTTCTGTTTCTTTTCATTTAGTCCCTCTCTCCTCCCAGGACAGAATTTATGCACATGTGTGGCCCCTAGAGACCAACCTTGGCCTTGAGTGTCATTCCTTACTGTCCAGCTTGTTTTTTGAGACAAGGTCTCTCGCCAGGACCTGCAGCTTGCTGATTCAGCTAGGCTGGCTGCCCAGTGAGCATGAGGGGTCTGCCTGTTTCACCTTCCCAATCCTGGGTTACAAGGCCACTGTGCCTGGGACTATTGTTAGGTTTTTGTTTTGTTTATTATTATTATTATTATTATTATTATTATTATTATTATTATTATTATTTGAGACAGGGTTTCTCTTTGTAGTCCTGACCATTGACCATCCTGGAACTCACTCACTCTGTAGACCAGGCTAGCCTCAAACACAGAGATCCACCTGCCTCTGCCTCCCCAGTGCTGGGATTAAGGGCATTTGCCAATATGCCGGCTCCTTGCATGGGTCTTTGTGTGGATGCTGGGGTACAGCCTCGGGTCCTGGTGCTGGCATGGCGGGCACGTGACTCTCTGAGCCACCCTCCCTGTGTGATGCTGACTGTTTAAAGGGATCATTTCAGACATCTTTAATCTGGATAATGGTAGTCTCTGGGCAGCCTAGGAGGTATTTTGGAGCACATCCCTACATGTGTAATAAGGAATGGCCACCAGTGTGAGCTGAAACCGTAATGGGGACTTTGACATTGTACGCTGGCAACTAGGGAAACTCCAGACAGGGGCAGGGAGGGGAGCAGAGAGCCCTTCTCATGTTCGTTATTTAGTTAATTCAATACAGGTTCTCTGCTCTGAAGTCCTGGGACCAGAGCAGACGCTGTCTCTTGTCCAAGGTAGCAGCAGAGGAGTCCTGGACGTGGCCTGTATTCTGAGGACCACCCATAACTATCCCAAAGGCTCCAAGACATTTTAGACATCCCTGTGCCGTGGAGTTGCGTAGCAGGTAGCAGACAACATCCACAGGGTAGAGGGTGGAGAAGCCTGGACAGTTGTTACACACACACACACACACAAACACACACACACACACACACCCCGCAGAGCTGAGGAAGAGAGGGGGTGTCCTGAGTTCCCTCACCCTCACCCCCTTCCTTGCTGGAACAAACAGGAACCCAGGGGCGCCCCCTCTCTCCATTCCCCTGCTTGCCCTTGGCCCCAGGCTTTGCAAGTTCAGCTTTTGAATTCTTTTCTTAAGCCAATTCAGACATTCCAGCCGGCTTGGAAAGGGCTTTGGGAGGGGATCCTGAACATCCCATGGCTTGGCTGGTACCAGGAACATTCCAGCATTGCTCACTGGGAGCCTCAGAGTCAGCACCACATATGCTGAAGAAAAACTTAAACCTTCAGTCAAGGGAGCCAGGTTTGCTGAGTGTCTGTAATCCAGCATAGGGAGGGGGGAGCGGGGAGGAATGAGGCCAGCCTGGGCTACATTATAAAAAACATAGTGAAACCCTGTGGAAAGAAGAGGAGGCCAGGGAGATGCCTCAATTGGTGATGTGATCGCCAGGCAGGCATGAGGACCTGCATCTGGTCCATAGAACCCACGCATCTGTGATCCCAGCAGAGGGGAGGTCAGAACAGAAGAACGGCTGGAGCTCATTGGCCACAAAGACCTCCCAGGGAGGAACGCTACATCTTGGGACTATGGCACATAGCCCTCTAGAATGAACTCATTGCTGGGCATGTAGCTACGTTGGTAGAGCTCCTGGTTTCCTCCCTAACCCTGCGCCAACTAGGTAACTAGGTATATTTCGGCATGCCTGTGATCCCAGTAGGTAGAAGCAGGAGGATTAGAAACTCAAGGTCAAAAAAAAAGAAACTCAAGGTCATTCTTGCTGCCTGGGTTTGAGGCTAGCCTGAGCTACATGAGGCCCTTTCTCGAGAAAAAGAAAGGGGGGGGGAAGAGGAGGAGGAGGAAGGAAAGAAGAGAGGGGGAGGGGAGGGGAGAGAAGAGAAGAGAAGAGAAAAGAAAAAAAGAGAAAAACGGGATGTGCTACCTCTCCTGCCCTCTGCAGGGGATTCAGCCTTACCCTGTGCTCTGGGCCTTCTTACACTGACCAGGATGACCACAACCTCACCGTCCCCACGGAGACACTCTTGTGTCTCCACCCCTGTGCTCTGGGGACATTCAGCCCTGACATTTTTACTGGTGTCATTTGGGAATTCTGCTCACCCTAAACCATCAGCTCGTCTTTGTCGGGGGTGCTCTTCCACAGGCCGTGGCTCTGAGCAGGCTTCTCCCAACCTTGCTCTGACTCCCAGAGATGATTAGGACAAACCCGAGCTCCTGTGGTCTTGGTTGTGGGGGTGACCATCTGGGCACCCCCCCCCCACTGAATCTCTCCTGCATTTTTTTTTTCTCTTCTCTCTCTTCTTTTCCTCATCTTTGTCTCAAAGCCCTGTATGGATGAGACACGGAGGGGGCAGGAAGGAGGGGGAGCATCCTGATGCCTCAGGCCCCTCCAGCATCTTTCCCTCAGTGCCTACCTGTATAACCCCTGCTTAAGTTCCACTTAGCTTCTCCCAGCAGCTGAGTCCTGGGGCCTCACTTGATCTGTGTCTGAGGCCACGCATCTCAAGCCAGGGTCACAGCTGGCAGCTTTTCCTGGGGAGGTCAGAGCGGCTGAAGGCATTTCTCCGGTGGTTATTGAATTGGGCTAATTCATGCTTTGCCTTGTGGGTATGATCTGAACTTCAGGCTGGCTCCTGCTGCCTTCTCTGTTCCGTGTCATCGGGGAAAGTTATGTCTCTTTAAATTTCAACCTTTTTTTGTTTTCATGACAAATGGAGCTTCAGAGTGCGTTTTCCACCACTCCAAAGCCCTGGTTCTTCGAGGACAAATAAAACTCGCTTTTATGGGGAGCCTAGAGGTGGCAGGATGTGGGGCTCATCTGGAATGGGGCAGCCGAGAGCAGGATGCCTGGAACTTTCCAGACCTTCCTCTCAGTGACTAGAAGACAAGGGGCCAACCTGGTTTGCACAGGGCCATGTGGGTGGCAACCCGGGGACCCCAGCCTGAGCTGGGGCATTCTCTCCCAGCACATGACCCCCACGTGTGCGGTATGCACCCTGAACTGTGCCCCGCTCTAGGAGTTGCCAGGACGGCTTTGCATGTAACGAGGCCAGCATGGGGGCTCGGTGGGTCAAAGTGTGCTTGCTGCCCAGCCTGGTGACCTGAGCTGGATCCCTGGGACCCTCGTGGTAGAAACCGAATCCTGCGAGTGGTCCTCTGAAATCAAAGCATGAACCGTGGTCGGCACACACCTCTCACACAAACTAAATAAATGTGATTTGAAATCAAGAATTTGCATGTAATGATGCTTCTCATTCTCTCTCTCTCTCTCTCTCTCTCTCTCTCTCTCTCTCTCTCTCTCTCTCTCTCTCTGTGTGTGTGTGTGTGTGGGGGGGGTTCTTGGGATTCGAACCCCTGCATGGCAAGCACATTCCGGGCTGAGCCTTCTTCTCTTCGGCCCCCTGGGCATCATTTTCGATCATCCCGCATAAGACTCCTGCGTTGGGTGGATGTCTTCAGGAGCATTTTTCTAGTGGGTGTGGGTTTAGAATGAATAAGAAAAAGACATCTTCAAACACTTATTAGGGTTAGCTTTGAATTCAGCCCAGATGGGAGTGTAGGGTAGCCAGGTTTAAAGGCAATTTCAAAGAGCGAACATGCCACTGGACTGAACATCTGGGACCCAGTACTGACATGCAGTGGCTCTCCGTGGTGTCCTCAGTCTTCCCTCCTCCCTCCCCTCCCCCTCCCTCTCAGCTAAAATTTTTTCTCCTGAAGGATCTTACTGATCTTTATGTGCCTATGTTTGAGTCTGTGTGAGTTTATTTATGCACACACCATGTGCATGCAGTGCCCATGGCGGCCAGAAGAGGGCATCAGATTCCCCCGGAACTGGAGTTACAGGCAGTTGTGAGCTGTCATGTGGACGCTGGGAACTAAACTCAGGTCTTCTGCAAAAATAGTAAGTGATCTTAACTGCCGAGCCTTCTCCTCAACCCCAGAAAACACTTTTTAAAAAAATCTTACAATGATTATGGACTCTACAGAAAACTCAAACAAACAAAACAAAACAAAATAAGTATGAAGAGTCTCACATTCTTTTGTCTTCAGGGTTTCCCCTGAAGCTAAATCCCATCAAGACACAGATCACAGGGGCACTGCCTGCTACCCAAGGTCAGATCAGTGAGCTCTGGGTTCAGTGAGAAACCCTGCTCCAGAAACTAAGACTGATACTGGTTGAGGACACGCACACCCACAGACATGCACGCGCATGCCCACACACACACACACACACACACACACACACACACACACACACATAGCTGGAGCCAAGGGTGTGCTTCCATCTGTCACCAGGCCCTCGCCTTTCAATGCTAATCTTTTAAATGTATTTTTTACTTATTGTTATTTTTCTTTTGGTTTTTGAGACAGGGTTTCTCTGTGTAGCCCTAGCTGTCCTGGAACTCACTCTGTAGACCAGACTGGCTTCGAACTCATAGAGATCCACCTGCCTCTGCCTCCCAAGTGATGGGACTAAAGGCGTGCGTCACCACCGCCCAGCTTTTTTTTTTTTTTTTTTTTTTTTTAATAATGCCATCTTATGTTGGTTGGAGCATTTACAGCTTTCTAACCTGCTTAGAGATTTAGGGTCCAGTGCTTATATTCTTCTGAGAAGAGGAGCCCTCTCCTCCCCATATCCTTATCATGGGTCATTGGCCTAAAACGAGCCTTCTTGCCTTAGGGAAAAGGATGGGAAGCTGAGGCCCTCACACGCCATCCTACATTGTGCTGAACTAAGGCAGAGGAGGGGAGGCTGGAGTGCAGA
This sequence comes from Peromyscus leucopus, assembly GCF_004664715.2. Lineage (NCBI taxonomy): Eukaryota > Metazoa > Chordata > Mammalia > Rodentia > Cricetidae > Peromyscus > Peromyscus leucopus. The sequence goes on from NC_051082.1 coordinate 16,205,282, forward strand.
GATCTGGCCACAGATGTGACAAGAAAGCCATTCACACAAAGCACTCTGAAGAATTTCATCCCGGTCCACATAGGGCCATCCATCTAGCAGGTGGCCTTCTACTGGCTGCCTTCACTCAAGTTGTCCTTCTGGGAGGAGCATGGCTAGGTGGGGCTGACTCGTCAGGGTAGAGGGAAGTGACCACCATGGAGGATGCCCAGCAAGCAGGAGCTGCCCCTGAATGACGAATGCGTTGGGGCCTGGTGGTGTGCCGCGGCAGAGGGGAACGGGGAGGAATCCTCTCTACAGCTGGGGAGGAGCAAGCGGCTTCTTGAGTCCCCAGAGCGGAGATTCCGTTTCTGGAGTGAGATTCTGTTTCTGGAGCCTTTTCCTCCAACTGTGGCCTTTGCCCTGGACTGGAGCGTAGGGAATTAGTCAGCCGATTCACAATGGGAGACCTGAAAAGGGGCTCCGGCAGTGCTGGGCTTTGTTCATGTACAGCTGCACATGGTTTAGAGGAGCATTTGTCATGATGGTAATGACAGCGGTGATGATGATGGTGATGGTGATGATGATGACGGTGATGATGATGACATGATGATGGTGATGATGATGGTGATGATTGTGATGATGATGACATGATGGTGGTGATGATGGTGATGATGGTGATGTTGACTGATGGCAAGGGTGGTGCTGATGTTGGTGATGACATGATAATGATGGTGATTGTGATGATGATGATGCTATTTGATGGCAAGGGTGAGTGGTGATGTTGGTGTTGATGAGGGTGATGTTCATTGATGATGATGGTGACTATGATGATGTCGACGACGATGATGATGATGTTGTGTTGGTGATGATGATGGCGGTTGTGATGATGATTTTGATGCTGATTGATGGCAAGGGTGGTGGTGATGTTGGTGTTGGTGATGGTGATGTTCATTGATGGTGATAGCAATGATGTTGAAAATGATGTTGATGGTGATAATAATGGCATTGATGGTGATAATAATGGTGTTGATGGTGATGGTGGTGATGGCTCTCCTACCTCTGCCAGGGTTTTACTGGAGATGGGGTCAGACCAGCATGTTGTCCATCCACATAGGGCAGGGAAGCTTCTGAACCAACAGGCGAGGAGGAGGAGGTGGAGAAGGAGGAGGAGGAGGAGGAGGAGGAGGAGGAGGAGGAGGAGGACTTATAGAGGCTGAAAAGGCCATGGACCCAGAATGTCATAACTTGAACTTTCCAGACTCTGGTGCTGAGGGCTGATTCTCCTCCTGCACGGGCTGTATGGAAGAAGGAAGAACTGAGCTGCTGGGTGGAGGTGGAGAGTAGGGGGAGGACTGTGCTCGGCAGTCTGAAGATGTCTTAGGCTCGGGGCAGCTTTGGCTAAGGCTGGCCTCCGTGAAGAGCGTAGCTTAGTGAGGCCATCCTAGTTAGGGTGGGGAAACTAGGAAGGAAGGACACTCTGAGAGCCCACATGGTGTGTGTGTGTGTGTGTGTGTGTGTGTGTGTGTGTGTGTGTGTGTGTGTGTGCAGCTCTCCGGAGCTCAGCGCCTCACCAGACTGCTTGCCAGATTTCAGCTGGGTGGTGCTGTGGTGGATCCACACTTCCTGACACCCTGAAGCCCCCTGGGAGAGAACCAGGTGGCTGCTGAACATGTCTGCTGCGCCTGGGAGTGAGAGCATCTATGTGTGTCGGCCCTGAGTCTCCACTGGCTGGAGGGAGACCACAGGGTGATGTGTGGTAGGCAAGGCTTGGGGACAGGAGGACCATCCACGGGAAGAGAGGGGCAAGCTGCTTCTGCATTGTTTAGGGTTCAGAGTCAGAAAGTTCCTGGGTCACAGCAGGTACTTTGTCGGTAGGTGACTGGCTTGGCTTGCGTCTCAGTTATCAGGGTACGTCCTGGGAGCCTTTGTTCGGGTTCAGCCCACCACTGTCACTGATGGCTTCCCTCTTCTCCCGGCTTCAACTTCCAGCCTTGTGTTTCAGTTTAGGGTGGAGGGACTGGGGAGATGGCTCCGTGGGTAAGAGCACTGGCTGTACAAACACGAGGACCAGGGTTCAAATCCCCAGCACCCATGTAAAAAGCTGAGTGTGCCGGTAACCTCAGTGACATGCATGGGAGGTGAGGCCAGGAGGTTTTGTTGGCCGCCAGCCCAGCCCCAAGTTCAATTAGAGACCCCGTCTCAAGGGAATAAGGTGGGGAGTGGTAGAGGGACACCCAGTGTCCTACTCTTGTCCCCACACGCGTACACACAAACATTCAAAGCCGCATACACCTGAGAGCCTGGTGCCTAAGTGCTGAGATGGCCACCGCCAGCCTTGCATAGCTCTAGGGCAGCTGAGATGGGTCATGGGTGTGAAAATAAATACAAGTTTCAGACTCAGGAAGTACCAAGGCCGTAGACAACCCCATTAATAACTTGCTGCGTTGACCCCCTGGTCAGCCAGCAAGGTTTTGAGGGCTGGTCCCAGACACCGATTTCTGACGTGAATCTAGCACTGTCAGGATGGCTCAGTGGTTAAAAATGCTGTGCAAGGTGATGACCTGAGTCCATTCCCATAACCCTCGAGGAAAGAGAGGATAAACTTCCCATAATTGTTCTCTGACCTCTGACCTCCATGCATGTGTCTGCATACCCCTACATACGCAATAATAAACAAATACAAATTAAATTAATCTCATCTCTTTTTACTCTTTAAAAGTTGACCACTTAGGCGGGTTTACATGCCGACATTCAGGCTCCCAGTCTCTTTCCGTTCCTTGGCACCATGCCAGACCTAATCGTGTCACCAAATGAGTGTGACCTTGGACAGGTCCTTTGGCCCCTCTGGGTGTCTGTCTTCTCATTTGCTAAGCCAAGTAATGCTCCATGTCTGCTCAGGGCCACCTGGGAGTTAGTGCCTAGAAGGATACTGGGGAGCCTCAATAGGCCATGTTAACAGAAGGGGACATGCCACATGAGATGACTAAGAACCATCGTGGGATTCAGGCTGGGCAGAGGCACCTGGTTGGCCAGCTCTGATCCCGTTCCGGTAGCCATGAGGAACACATCTGCCCGAGTCCACTTCCTCTTTACGTCACATCACTGACCTCACTGTGAACATCCTTGGGTGACGCAAGATTGATGCCTCCAGAAGGCTCCTCGTGGCTCACGGTCCCTTTGTAGGGTCCCATGCGTCCCTGAAGTGCCAGGGACTTGAGTTTCTGTCATATGTCACCAAGACCACAGCCCCCCTCCTCACAGAAGTTTCCAGAGTTAGGTGTTCGAGGCTGTTCCTGCTGGGCTCTCACTCAGAGCTGGTTACCACGGAAGGTTTCTCAGCCAGGTCCAGATACCAAGGAGCTTGAGCTGGGGACTTGTTCCCAGCGATACTGTTCAGTCATGTCCCTGATCTCGTATGTCTGACAGTCCTGTGATGGTCGGGCTGGAATATCAGAACTGTCCTCACCTTCAATGTCAAGTCCGCACAGAAGGGTGGGCAGCCTCCAGGCAGGAAGCTTGGAAATGTGTGCCTTGGACTTAGAGCCCATCAGAAAAAGCCGAGGTGGCCTTTGAGGGGCAGAGAGACCCTATGACAGTTGGAAGTGGCTCCTTCCAGAGCTGGGTCTGTCGACCGTGAGCTGCAAGTCATTAGAAAGTAGGCAGGCTTGTCCCTGGTTTGTACTAAGTGACAGATGATGCCACAGTAAAATGCAACCAAGTGTGCGGGGGCGCACGCCTTTAGTCCCAGCACCCGGGAGGCAGAGACAGGTGGATGCCTGGGGCTGGCTGGCCAGCCTGGGCTAGCTGAAGCTGTGCGCTCCAGCTACACGGACTGACAGACCCTGCCTCAAACTATAAGATGAGGGTGATAGGAAGAGACACCTCACACCAGCCTCTGTCCTTTCTGAGCACACACAGGTGCACACACCGACCCCTGTCCTCTCTGCACACACACCGACCCCTGTCCTCTCTGCACACACACCGACCCCTGTCCTCTCTGTACACACAGAGGAAACTGTATCTCAGGGTCAGAGCACTTGCCTGCAATCCATGAAGCCCTGGGTCTGATCACAGAAAAAAAAAAATTCCCTTGGAGTAATTTTCACTGACCCGATCTGTAGACATAAAAGCGGCTCGGTGCAGACTCATCCACACAGGCCCTGCACAGAGACAGCCACAGCCAGGTGTGCCAAGAATCTCAAAACAAAAATCCTTAAAATGTCCTTAACTTTGATTTCACTGTTTGGTTGAAGTTTAAAAAAAAAAAAAAATTCTAAGGCCGGGCGGCAGCGGCGCACGCCTTTAATTTCAGCACCGGGAGGCAGAGCCAGGCAGATCTCTGTGAGTTCGAGGACAACCAGGGTTACACAGAGAAAAACTGTCTTGAAAAAAAAACAAAAAACAAAAAACAAAACACTATAAAAAAAATTTAAATTTGAGTATTTTCTCAAATTGCTGTGGAAATGCCCCAGCACCATCCACTGTAATTAGCACTTTTCTTCAGTCCTGATCTCTTCGTCATGGATAAACTTTTGAAAGTCTGTGTGTGTGTGTGTGTCTCTGTGTGTCTGTGTCTGTGTGTCTGTCTGTCTGTCTGTGTCTGTGTGTCTGTGAAGGCCAGAGGTAAGTTGTATGTCTTCCTCCATCACTCTCCACCTCATTTGTGGCAGGGCCTCTCTGAACCTGGAAGCGCATGAATTAGGCCGGGCTCGCTGGCCAGCAAGCCCCCGGGATCTGGTATCGCCACCTCTCCATCACTGGGTTTAAACCATGCATCACCACAGCCATTTCTTTACATGGGTGCTGGGGATCGAACTCAGGTCCTCATGCGTGTGGGGGGAATATTTTACTAACCGAGCCATCTCCCTAGAACAGCCTCTCCCCGCTACACACACAGTGCCTGGCCAGGCTGGCGAGTCTGGGCCTTATCCTGTCACGGTGGGCAGGGAAGGGATGGGAAACTGCTGGCCTTGTTTCTGTGCCTGTGGCCAACTGCAAGCCCCTTAGTCCAGGGAGCATGTCTGAAGCCATTGGTTCTCAACCGATGGGTCGCGACCCCTTGGGGTGCATATCAGATATTTACATTACGATTTATAACTAGCAAAACGACGGTATGAAGTAGCAATGAAATAATTTCATGGTTGGGAGGGTCATCTCACATGAGGGACTGCGTTAAAGGGTGGCGGTGTTAGGAAGCTTGAGAAACCAGTTTTAGGCAGATGATAGAAGTTAAGGGAGCCTGTCAGAGGCACCACAAGGGGGCCCGCCCATCAGAGGGCCCGCCCATCAGAGGGCCCGCCCATCAGAGGCCCGCCCATCAGAGGGCCCGCCCATCAGAGGGCCCGCCCATCAGAGGGCCCGCCCATCAGAGGGCCCGCCCATCAGAGGGCCCGCCCATCAGAGGGCCCGCCCATCAGAGGGCCCGCCCATCAGAGGGCCCGCCCATCAGAGGGCCCGCCCATCAGAGGGCCCGCCCATCAGAGGGCCCGCCCATCAGAGGGCCAGCTCTGGGACCACTGGGGGAGAAGATGGGAGGAGATACTCCATCTCAATAGTCCCCGGAAAAGAGATTGGTGTTAAGACCCAGCTCTAAGGGCCATCTTTGTCAGGCGTGATGGGTGACCGTGTGACACTTCCTGTTAAGACCGTAGAACTGACGAACTGATCCCCTGGCTTTTCTCTAACATCTCAGAATGTCCCCGCTTGCACAGCCTGCATGCCGCCGGCGGCGCGGGCACTGCTCTTTCCTGTGTGGCTTTGTGTGGGGGGCTCCCGTGTCCATTAGCAATGCTAGAAGGGGGCTGCTCCTGCCAAGTGTCAGAAACTACAAACAGTCGAGGTTTGCTTTATACCCGGTTTCTTATGACAGCTGCTGCAGTGGCCATGGGGATGTGAATTCCTTTGGCTGTGAAGGTGGATTCTGGGTCATAAACCGATTCCTTCCTCCAGATAATCCTGTCTGACTCCGCAGCTGTCTAGACAATGGAAAAATTAACACCGGGAAACAGGATCGCTCAGGAACCAAAGGCTTTTTTAAATAAAACCTCAGCATCCATGGTGAGAAATGTGAATCCAGTTAGTTAATGACGCAGGAATCCCCGCTGCGGCCCAGGCCTGGGTAATAAGACCCCACGAATGTGTTTTTCCACACATTATCCGTTCGGATCCCCTGAAACATGAGACTGTTTCTGTGACCTCGCTCCAAGCTCGCAGAGACCACCAAAAGGGACCGTCCGGGAAGGTCAGCATTGCTACGGCGCTCTTCGCCTTAGCAAATTCATTTCTTGTCAGAAAGTCACTTTGACAGGTCAAGTTGGGCCTTTTTTTGTCTCTTGCTTAAGAGCAAACAAAAGCACGCCCAGATGTTCCTACGTGCCTTCGCCCGCTGAGCCATCTCACTTGAGAAGTTTTTCTAAATTGTTATATTTATGCTTATGTCCACGCCTGGGTGTAGGCATGGGCACCACATGACGATAGTACTCGCAGAGGCCACAAGAGGGCGTTGGATGCCCTGGGGCTGGAATTACAGGTGGTTGTGAGCCACTCGACATGCATGCTGGGAACCAAACCCGGGTCCTCTGGAAGAGCAGCAAGCGCTCTTAACTGCTCAGCCATCTCTCCAGCCCTCTTTTCAGCTCTTAAAATACTTCATTGGTTTTCTGTTGCTCTGGGGCTGCAATCTCTGTAAGGAGGGGGGACCGGGGTGAGCCCACAAGTATGCAGAGGCCAGAGGACAATGTCAGGTGTCATGCTCTATCACTGCCTGTACCTTCTTTTCTTTTCCTTTTTTTTTTTTTTCAAGACAGGGTTTCTCTTTGTAGTTTTGGTGCCTGTCCTGGATCTCGTTCTGTAGACCAGGCTGGCCTCGAACTCAAAGAGATCCTCTGGCTCTGCCTCCCGGGTGCTGGGATTAAAGGCGTGCGCCGCCGCCGCCGCCGCCGCCGCCGCCGCCGCCGCCGCCACCACCCGGCGCCTTATTTTCTTAGGACAGGGTCTCTCACTGAGCCTGGAGCTCCACGGGCAGCCGGGCAGCTGCTGCAGTCCTTCAGTGTTCACCCCCATAGCGCTGGGCTGCAGACGTGTGGGATGTTGGAGATCCAAACTCAGGCCCCACAGCTCCACAGCAAGTGTTCTCATCCCCTGAGCCATGTCTCTGGCCCCCAACCCCTGAAATTTTATCATGATTAGTATGACCTTGCTTCAGAACATCAAAACCACCTCTGTCTCCCCCACAAAGGTGTGGACTGGCCAAGCAAACATTTTTCTGCCCACATTCTCAGATAAGGAAACGAATCCAGGTTAAGTCACCTTCACAGATGTGGCCAGAGTCACGGTGTCACTGTAGAAATATGCTTCATAACCTCGATGGTGGGGAGAGACTGAGTGCTTGGCGGGATCTACCAGTGGGAACCTTAAAAGGTCTTTGTCTGGGCAGGCCAGGGGCCAGGGCCCTCTGTCATCTAAGGAGACCAGGAGGGGCCTTCACAGGAGGTTTCTGAAGACTGCTCAGGATGGAGGTCCAGATGGGGGGCTGTCTGGGAATGCTGGGTGGGAGGGGGGCGTGGAAGCAAAGAGGAGCAGCCTTCAGAACCAGAATCGGCTGTGGTTGGATCGGTTCTGCCCTGTCTCCCCATCTCCAGCTCCTCCATTCCTTCCAAAAAGACCTTTCCTATTAATATTTTAATATATGAGACCGGGTCTTGCTATGTAGCCCAGGCTGACTTTGAACTCACAATCCTTCTGCTTCAGCCTTCTGAGTATTAGGATTACAGGCATACACCGCCACACTCGGTGCATACATATGTTTGCTCACGTACACGTGTGTTTACACACACACATGTATGCATGCACATGTGTGTGGAGGCTAGAGGACGCCCGTAGGTGTTGTTCCTCAGACACTGTTCAGCTTGCTGACACGCAGGATGACTGGCCCCAGGGATCTATCTGTTTGTCTCTGTGTCCCGAGTGCTGGGATAACAAGTGAGCCACTGTCCCTGGCTCTTTCAATGTTAGTCTGGGGATCGAATTCACGTTATTATTCTTGCAAAAACAAGCATTTTGCTAACTGGGCTTTCTCCTCAGCCCTAGTTTACATTTTTAATAAGGAAACTGTTGGCAGGAAAATAATGATGCCCCCCCACACACACACACACCATGAACTTGTGTTTTAGTGAGCAGGAGCCAGGCTGCCTCGGAGTGCTCCCCTGAGGCTCTCCGTGTGGTAGATCTGGACCCTCTGGTCTCCAGTGCCCCACAGCTGTAGGTACCGGCAATGTGTGGAAGGGGGTCTCCGGCCTCGGGACTTTGAATGAAGCAGGTGTGTTGACACACTCCAGAGCGATTTTCCTTTTTAAAACTTTTTATGACATTTATTTATTTTGTGCATCGGGCGGGGCTGCGACTTGCATACAGTGGGCCACATTGAGAGCTCAGAGGACACCTTGCAGGAGTCAGTACTCTCTTCCCACCGTGTGGGACCCAGGGTTCGAACTCAGGTCGTCAGGCTTGGCCGCAAGCACCTTTACCTGCTGAGCCATCTCCCTGGCCCTTAGCAATCTCTTTTCTATCCCTCCCGTAAAGCACAACACCTGTAGCACATTGGCACCCTGTCCTTCTGTGACACTGGACTCTTGCCCTCAAGGGATAGGTGTCAAGTCAGGCCCTGGTCCCCTAGGTGAGTCTGTGAAAGTCACTAAAAGATGAATGAAAAGAAGAGCGACCTACGTCCCAATTACAGCAGGCATCTGTACCAGAGAAAGGAGAGGTGATGGGAAGCACAGGAAAAAGGCGTGAAGGCACCAGTTCAGCCCAGAGGACGCAGATGCCTCCTAGGACCAAGGGACCAGAACCAGAAGTGTGGGGCAGGGACTCACACACCTCAGATCAGCTGACTCCAGCGGGGATGCTCATTCCCCCGGAAGCAAGAAGCAGAGGCCTGGCTGGGCCTCCCTGAGTCTTTCTTCTGCCATTTCCTTCCTGTTTATGGCCCTTTCCAACCCATCGGGCAAAGTGAAATTTTTTTGAAATCCAGTGAAAGTGATTATGGTATTTAGTGTAGAAGATGAACGAGTGTGTGTGTGTGTGTGTGTGTGTGTGTGTGTGTGTGTGTGTGTTGCCCAGTTCATGCAATCCTCTGGTCTTGGCCTCAGAGGGCTGGGATTGCAGGCAAATAATTGCTTCGAAAATTCAACTCATAGCCGGGCGGTGGTGGCACACGCCTTTTTAGTCCCAGCACTCGGAGGCAGAGGCAGGCGGATCTCTGAGGCCAGCCTAGTCTACAAGAGCAAGCTCCAGGACAGCCAGGGGTGTCACAGAGAGAAACCCTGTCTCAAAAAAACCAAAAATAAACAAGCAAATAGTCAAAAATCAACTAACGACATGGTCCCCAAGGACAGCCCATTAAAACATAGCCAAGGTACATGGGTCTCTGCCTTGCATTCTAAGCAGGGTGGCCCAGCGGTTCTGACAGGACAGTGTGTCAGTTAGGTTTGCATCACTGTAGCAAAATACCCAAGGCAGCTAATGTATAAAGAGGAAAGGTACACATATCTCACAGCGTGAGAGGACCCGTGTGCAAGATCGGGTAGCCCACTGGTGGGATTGCTGGTGAAGGCCAGGCTGTGCCCGGGCATGGCAGGAGCGTGCATAGGAACAATCCAGGAGAGAGGCACGCCTCCAGTGACCTGAGGGGGCCTCCCCCTGGGCCTCCTCCTGAAGGTCCACAGTGTCTCCCAATACTGCTGTCCTGGGGCCAAGTCTTTACCTGTGGCCCTCAGTGGCCGGCCGCTCGGGATCCCAGCCAGAGCAGCGATGGGGGCCTGAGCCAACCCAGATGTGAGGTCCGTGTCTGCTTCCTGGCTAGTTCTGATTCTCCCAGCCTCACCGGGTCATCCGTGTAGCGGGGATAAATAGGGGTGACATGTACCAGATGGCCTTCCTGGGGAAACTCAGGTGCTCTCCCTCCTGTGGTCCCCTGAGGTGGGAGCTACTGACAGAGCTCCCTGAGCGCGGAGGCTGAAGACGTGAAGACATGAAAGGGCTTTGCAGGGGGCCGTTCACAAAGGGTGAGCATCCGAGCCTTTGAAGCTGCCGCTTGAGGAGGCTGAGTGGGAGGGGCTGGTCGTCAAGGGTGCTGCTGTGTGTGAGGCAGAGAGGATGGGGGTGGGGTGGGGCGCTTCCGCCCAGAGTCCCGATCCAAAGGGTATTTGGGGCCCCGGCAAGCTGTGGTTTCTGGCCTCTGTTATCTGGAGTTTTTTGGGACCTGGGTACCTGGAGGCCTCGAGATGCTGCCGTGAGTCTGTCTGTGCTGGGCAGAGGCCCGGTACCCTGGTCCCCCTTCCACCGGGTTCTCCCTATGGGACACAACAGGGTGAAGGAAGAGATGAGCTGCCCGGACCTTCAAGGGCCAGCACCAGGCTAAGGTCAGGCCCCAGAGGGCCCAGGAGGCAGCATTTAAGGAGGCACCGGCGTCTCCGCGTTGTACAAGCGCGAGGGCAGCGCTGAGAACCAGTGCCTCCTTAAACGCGGCCTTGGCTCCTCCTCTTCCGGCACTGCCCAGGCAGCTCTTCCTTGATTTTGTTTTGTTTTTTTTTTTTTTTTGATTGATTTATTTATTTTATGTCTGTGAGTGCTCTATCTGCCTGTATGCATTTATCCCAGAAAAGAGCATCAGATACAAACCGTGGATGGTTGTGAGACACTATGTGGTTGCTGGGAATTGAACTCAGGACCTCTGGAAGAACAGACATTGATCTTAACCACTGAGCTATGGCTCAGCCGTTAAAGGCTAGGCTCACAACCCAAAATATAAGAGCTCTTCCTATTTATGTGGCAGGCACTATGCCCATGTCCCCAGCCTCACGTGTCCAGCTTTGTAAACGTTCATGGACCTGGACACTCACAGGTATCGACAGAGTGAGATATTCTCGTACCTCACTGAGGTGTAACTGACAAGCAATCAACAGCCTACATGAAGGTGTGCGGTTTGTGATAAACATGTCAGTGTGTTTTGTATGCAGTTTGATGGGTTGTAAGAGACACACGGACCCCGTGAAACTTACGTGGACAGCGTTCCATCAGGGCCCCGCTAGGAGGTTCTATCGTTCCAAGCTGATTGATTGAGTATACGTTTAAAGCGTGTGTGTTGAGACGGCTCCACAGTTAAAGTTAACATATGGCTGACGCCTCATCCTTGCACTAGAATATCGGGAGAAGCAACTTCAAGGAGCAAGGACCGATCCCGGCTCACGGTTCAAGAACATGTCTTGGCTCATGGATTGATGATTGATCCCGGCTTACAGTTCGAGGACTCACAGTCCATCACGGCGGGAAGGCATGGTGGAAGCAGCGTCTAGACAAACCAGGAAGCAGAGAGCAAGCCAGGCTCTACCCAAGGCTTGTCCTCCAGGGAGGCCCTTCCACCTAAGCATCCACCTCCCCCAAACAGAGCCACCAGCCGGGGACCATGTGTTTACCATACCCGAGCCTGTCAGCACACTTTTGTTTTGTTTTATTTGTTTTGGTTTTTCGAGACAGGGTTTCTCTGTGTAGTTTTGGTGCCTGTCCTGGATCTCACTCTGTAGCCCAGGCTGGCCTCGAACTCACAGAGATCCGCCTGCCTCTGCCTCCCGAGTGCTGGGATTAAAGGCGTGCGCCACCACCGCCCGGCCTGTCAGCACATTTTACAGGGAAGCTACAGCAGCATCCAACTGGTGTTTGGACAGGCATCTAGTCACCATGTTCCAAGCCAAGCCAGTGAACACGAGGCAGGACTTTCCAGATTGTTTAGAACCTGAGTTCCAGAGAGGAAGTGACATCATCGTCTGTGGTCCAGGCTACTGAGACGCCAAGGTCTTCGGCATCCTTCTACAGCATCTGTGGTGGGGGAGAAACAGGAAGCTGACAAGAATGACCTTTGACCACATTGGGGAGGGGGCCGGTGCCATCAATTCCCCCAGATGACAGGTTTGCGCCTACCTTGATTGCAGGGCTAAGCACTGAGAGGATACACCACCATATTTGATTCAAGTCGTAGACTGAGCTTTATTGAATATGGTTTGGCCCTTTTCTTTCTAATTCATGACTCCAGCCAGATCTCCGTCTGGTGGCCACTTCGATGTCACTCTCCATAGTGGTCACATGATGGCAGCTCCAGAGCTTTGAAGAGGAGAGGCTCCCGATGTGTCCCTTTTCATCCGCTCCCTGGCCCAACCCACACCAGATATGGCTGTGGGTCTGTGGGTTCCTCCCGCCTGGAGGGAGCCCTGTCAGAACCCGTGGTTTGAGAGTCCAGCAGCGGGTGGGTCTCCAGGGGAAAACTGGAATAATCTGCCTGAGGAATTCTTGTTAAGCTAACCTGTGGTCCTTAAGGATCTCTTCCCGACTTATCCTGGGTTGTCCCGGGTCGTAGCCGTTCATCCCCATGTCTGCACAAGGAGTCACCTGACTTTTTACCTCAGGTCTCCATGTTCTGTGTATGTGCATGAGAAAAATATATGTGCATATATGTTTTTCTTTGGGCATGCATATATGTTTTGTTTGGGCGTGCATGTATGGGGCAAGTGTGTATTTCCTGTGAATGTGGAGACCAGAGGCCAAGGTCCGGTGTCTTCCCTGATTACTCTATACCTTATTTTTTTCAACAGGGTCTTTCTCTCTCACCGAACCGAACCTCCCTTATTGATTGGCTACACTGGCTGGCCAGTGAGATCCAGGGACCCTCCCAACTCTCCCTTCCCAGCTCTGGGGTACAGGCACAGCTAGCTGTTCCGTGGGAGCTAGGGATCAAACTGAGGTCCTCGCAGTTGCTCGGAAGCGACTACCCTGACTGAACCATCTTCCTGGCCCCTTCCACACACAGTCTTCACAAATCAGAAAACCTTTTCTCATCCAGAATGGACCCAAGGCAACTTCTTTTTTTTTTTTTTTTTTTTTTTCCAATTTAATTAAAGCAATGGTATGATGCTGTAAGATCCTGAAATGTGGGAAAGTGTGAGTTTCACAGAGGGGCACAAGAGGTTTTGACAGACTAGGCTTGTGCTGTAAGTTAAAACAATGTCAAATTCCTTAGTAACTCTAGCAGAAGAGGAAAAAGAAAAGAAAAAGGGGTGAGCGAGCTCTTTTGTTTCCTAATTACTGCTGGTGGAATTTCAAAATTATTTCTAGGCTTACTGAGCCATGAGCCTCTGTCTGTTGACATGCCTGGAGGGAAGGACCTAAAGCAATCATTTCAAAACCGGCTGGGGCTTGAGAGAGCTGTAGCTCCCTTTCCCAAAATCAGTATGGCCTTGGCTCCATGAGGAGAGGGCTCTCCCTGGGAGGAGGCTGCCCCCGGAAGTGCTATGTGGGGCGAGCGGAGCACGGAGTCCCGTCCCGTCCCCCCGCCCCAACATGGTGTTGTGACCCATTCCCAGGTACAGTTGGAAACACAGAGGGGACCTCACTTCTGATCATATCAGGGGACCTGAGTTCTGTGAGTGATGTCACAGAAGCAGGAGGCTTTCTTCACTCTCTCCTCACTTTAAGATGGAGCCTTGTTCTGAACACCTCTGTTCTCTGTCCGCTGGTGGGACAGTTCTGAAGGGGACCAGGAGACGCTGTCAGGGGTCATGGCAAAATCTACAGGTCCTCCCGCAAGGGGAGGAAGGGGTTGTAGGGAGTGACCAGGTGTGTTGGGTTGTACTGGAGTGTGTTTGAGAACTCGGAGACAAAAATCAAAGCCCAAAGCTTCCAAAATGGTCTTCAGCTGGTTCTGAAAGCCTGTGTCCGCTAAGGACACTACCAGGGTCTGGAATGGTCACCAGCTTGTGTCCAGCTGCCTGTACCCGAAGCCCCTCCCCCATACAAAACCCTTCCCGTTACCTAGCTATCATCTGGCATTACCACCCCATCCCATACCTGCAACCAATGCCTCTGGAAGGTGGGAGATATATACCACCCCCACCCTGTTCTCTCTGTCTTCTGTTGGCCATATATATATATATATATATATGTATATGTGTGTGTGTTTGTTTGTTTGTTTGTTTGTTTGTTTTGAAGTAGTGTTAAACTTATGGAAAATTGCAGCTTGCATGGTGGAGTGTATCTGAAACCCCAGTACCAAGAAGGCTGAGGCAGGAGGATCACTGAGAGTTCAGGGCCAGTCTGCATTACAGAATGCATGAGTTAGTTCTAGGCTAACCTGGGCTACAGATTGAGATGCCTGGTCCAAAGAAAACAAAAACAAACAAACAAACAAACAAACAAACAAAATCGAAGCATAGCTGAGCACGTGCCGTTCTCTTTTTGTCCCACGGTGTTGAAATCTCACACACGCTCAATGCAGAAGGTCAGGATCAGGAGGTCTATACAGACCGTATTCCCATTTTTCTGCTGAGGTCCCTGCTCCGGGTCTAGGGTCCAACCCAGAACCCCGTGTGCATTATCCCCCCAGTGTCTCTTCAATCTCCTGCCCACGCCATTTCTCGAAATTCCACGACCTTAACACTTTCAGAGGGGTTGCCAGCAATTTTGAGACTGGCCCTGCAGCTGATCTGTCTGTGTTTCTCCTTGTTCCGATGCGGTCATGTGTGTGCCTGCGCCGGGCAGAGCTGACACCGGTCCCTCCCTCTCGGGCACCATGCTGGGCAGGTGACATCAGCCTTCCCACCTGGATGTTGACATTGATCTTGGCCAAGGTAGCACCTACAATTGCTCCTGTGTCATAGTCATGTCCTGGGGAGGTGTTTTGAGACCTTGTGACCCCCCCCAACCCCCGCCGCCGCCTACTTAGCTTTCCACTCCTGATTTTAGCATCCATTGCTGGTGTGGTGTTTACCTGGCAATTCTGTGTTTCCTTCCTTCATTTATTTGGAATGTATTGATTTATGGTCGTGTTGGGAAGAACAGCGATAAGCCCAAGGCGCAGGGTAAAGATACTCATCAGACATGAACAGAGACAATTTATTAGGAAAATGCACATTGGGGGTTGGAGAGGTGAAAGCCGATAAGAGCACTGGCTGCTCTTCCAGAGGACCCAGGTTCGATTCCCAGCGTCCACATGGCAGCTCACAACTGTCTGTAACTCCAGTTGCAGGGGATCTGATAGCATCACACAGACATTCATGCAGGCAAAACACCAGTGCACACAAAATGAAAATAAATCATTTAAAAAAGAATAGATAAGATACAGCAAGGGCCAGCAGAGTCTGACTCAGAGCACACTCCTGGAGTGCCGCCCTTTGGAAGCTTCCTGACAGTCCTTTCCTACACTCACTGGCTTGCTGTTAATTTCACAGCAGCAGTAGTCTTACAAGATTAGCATCTGGGACGGCCCCATGGGTCATTGGAGTTAGGCTGTGTTTGTGTGAAATGTCACTCATCACAGGTCAGGCTTGAGCGGCTCTTGAAGGCTAGCGTGTGATGATTTCTGCTTGATTGTGACCTTTCAGTCTCCACATTCCAAGCCCGGACAGGTCACCTGGGTCAAACCATTGACAAGGAATGGACACTGTCTCCTGGGGCAGCCTGAGACCCGATGGGACATCAGGACCTCAAGTGGCGTTACCTGTCATCCTTGGGCTGTAGGACTGTGAGGTAGAGAAGGCTCCCGAGGCATCTAGGGATGGGGCAATGCAATGCAGGCTGCAGGCTGGTCTGTGGCATCACTGGGGGTGGGGCGTCCAAGAGGTCTTCAGTGTGGGTGCTGATGTTGATGGTAATACTGATGTCCCTGAGACGGCTCCATCCAGAGCTCAGAGGCCTGGAATCTGGAGATTAGTAATGGCACCAGGTTAAGAATGATGGCAGTGAGCGAGGCCAGGAGAGACTATGACCAGGAAAGAAGCCATAGCCCTTCCCCAGGACCAACCCTCAGAGGCATTCTCTCTGCTCTGTTCTGGTAAATACTCTTTAGATTTTTAATCTTATTTATAGTGTGTGTGTGTGTGTGTGTGTGTGTGTGTTTGCATGTGTGCATTTACATGTGTGCATTTGCATGTGTGTGTTTGCACATGTGTGTTTGCATGTGTGTTTACACGTATGTGTTTGCATGTGTGTTTGTGTGCATGTATGTGTTTATATGTGTGTGTTTGCATGTGTGTGTTTTGTGTATGTGTTTGCATGTATGCATTTGCATGTATGTGTGCATGTGTATGTGTTTGCATGTATGCATTTGCATGTATGTATGCATGTGCGTGTTTGCATGTGTGCATTTGCATGTGTGTGCGCATGTGTGCGCACATGTGTCTGTGTGTTTGAGTGCATGCCAGGGTTTGCATGTACAAGTTACACAACAGCTTGCAGGAGATGAATCTCTCCTTCCACCTGGTGGGGTTCAGGGACTAAACTTCAGTCACCAGGCTTGGCAGCAAGCACCTCTGCCTTTTCGGTCATCTTGCTTGGCCCTGAAGGGCCCTCAGCTCTCACACCCTTAGCTCATCCCTGCCTTTCCAGAGCATATCTCTGATGAAATCTGTTTCCATTGTTCCTGTGTCTCCATAGAGTGTTTATTTTATAACAAGTTGGAACGCGTATTTGGGAAGAGCTGTCCGTTCAGGCTGGGGTCCTTCAGGGTCCTGCGTTGCTCAGAGTTCCTTTGTGAGGCTTGTCGACACCCCTACCCAGCAGCAGCTAACTGGGCACCAGCGAGGATGTCCTCCTCCTCCTGCCTCCTCGGGCTCCCTTGAAGTCAGTCTGTCTTCTTCCTCCCCACAATATAACTAGACACTAACCTGGCTCCCAGGGAGACCATCCCATACCCTGTGACACTCCTTCCTCTCCATGCCGAGGGCAGGAGCTGGACCCTGGCTCCTGCAGTGCATGCAGCTGAACAGCTCCAAGGTAAAAGCAGCAGCTGAGCCTGCAGGGAACCCCGGAAGAGACCCGCTCCTTGCTTGTCCCCGACAGCCTTTCTTTTCTCAAAAACAAGTCCGACTGGTGAATTCCAAGTCCGCTGTAGCTTCCCTAAATAGATGCAAACAAAGTATATTTTAGTTGGAACACGTCAACAGAATGTCCCAAAGGAGCGGTATTGTTTTTACCCACGAGACTATCATAAACTCAACTTCCTACGGCGGGCCTGGGATTCTCACACAAGTGGATGCTGGGCTGTTTTCTAGAAGGGCTCAGGGTGGGCTGTGGGTGGGTGGCGGGGTTGGGGGTGGCCGACAGTGGTACTGGGCCGGAGGGTCAGAGACCTGAACCCACTGGGAGCATCAAGTTCCTGAAGTTCAAGTGGAATGTCTGCCCTAGGGACATTTCCCAGTGTCTTGGATTCAGATTACGTCACTAGAGAATACTCTGCCCTATGACTGGCCAGGTTACCTGAAGTTGGTGACAGGGTGACCGGGCACAAAGGTCAGATGTCACTTTAGAAAGGGATGGGAATAAACGAGTCAATCCAGGTCTCTCCGGGTGCCTTTTGTCAATTCTGTCCTTTTCAACTAAAATATTGTTTTGTTTTGTGTATTACTTGTCTTTTGAGGTCTCTCCTAGTCCTGTCTATTTCCTGAATTCACAGGAAAGCTGGCCTTGAACTCCTGGTCCTTTTGCCTTACCTTTGGAATACAGGGGTACCAGGCATGTGTCCCCACACCCAGCTCTGAAAATATGCTTGAGGAAAAGAAAAGCTGCGGGGTGTTTTGTTTGTCGTTATTTTTTTTCGATTTCATATTCTGAGGGCCACAAAGAGATGGTTGCGCAGTGTGACCCTAGAACAAGTACACGTGCTGGTCCCAGGACTACGATGTGACCAACAACAGGTGTGGCTCAGGACTCAGAACCTTGTCCAGCTCTGAAAAAGACTGTGTTGTCTCTGCTGCGTGTTACAGAACAGCTCACAGAATCGGGGTGGGGTGTCTGCGGACAACACTAGTTTTTGTCTTCGGTGATAGGACACTCACTTTAAGGAGGTCAGCCAAAGCTGTGTGTCACCCCACGTCAGTTCAGATGTCAGAGCACAGTGGGCCACGCGAGAACCCGTGCTCAGCCCTTTCCTGGTTTCCGATGTGTGGAGAAGGGACGGTCGCTATGTGTCTTGTTGCCAGCCCGACACTGGGAGGTGGGCAGGGTTGTTCCCACGGTACCGCGCGTGGGTTCCAGAGCCCCTTGAGTGACAGAATGTGGGATAGAGTTGCCTCTCTGTTTTCACAAGGCTAATGAATGCTTCCTCGTGGACAAGAAACAGCAATGTGGTAACCCCGAGAGGCTTGGGCTTGGGAGCTGGGACACTGAAGAATTGGAGAGGCTGTCTTTGGAGTTTGGAGGATGACCTCCCCAAAGTCCTCTGAGGCAGTGTACCCGGGCTACCATTGACACTTCATCATTTAAACCTGGGTGCTGAGGAGTCTGCAAAGAGCTTGCCTTGAAAGCACAAAGACTTGAATTTCATCCCTCCAATCCATGGGGAAAACAGTCCGGTGTGATGGTGCATGCTTGTGATCCCAGAGCAGGGAAGGCAGTGATGGCCAGATCCTTGGGGCTCACAGGCTGGCCAGCCTCGCCCAGTGACTGAGCCCCAGATCAGCGAGAGATCTTGTCCCCAAAAGGACAATGTGGATGGCTCCTGAGAAACCCCAAAAGTTAACCTCTGACATGTACACACACAAACCCCTATGCACACAGGAATGTGCACCCGCGAACGTACACACATGGGCACACACAAAAATAACATTTAAAAATTAAGAACCAAGTGGAAAACTCAGAACGCACAATGGAACACAGATGGTCCTCTTGCAGAAGTGGTGTTTTAACAGAGGCCTTCTGGCTTCTTGATTTATGGGTTTGATATTAACCACGGTGTTGACCAGGCAGACCCAAAGCTTAGCCATATGGCCTGCC
The DNA here is from genome assembly GCF_004664715.2 of Peromyscus leucopus. Lineage (NCBI taxonomy): Eukaryota > Metazoa > Chordata > Mammalia > Rodentia > Cricetidae > Peromyscus > Peromyscus leucopus. The sequence continues at coordinate 16,224,068 of NC_051082.1, forward strand.
TGCGCTGAGCAGGCTTCCGCTGAACCAGCCAGCAACTGCCTGCTTCCTGCTTCACCTGCAGCCAACAGCCCCAGACATAATGGCTTGAAAACAATTCAAATTTCTTCTCTTGGAGTTTGGAGGCTCGGCATCTGAAATGCAGCTTGGAGCCGGTGCTGGTGCCGGAACTATGTGTCTTCAGGAAGTTCTGTGAGGTCACCTCCTGGCCTGTCACGGCTGCTAGAGGGGCTCCATCCCTCTTCAAGGCCAGCTACAGCTAGGTCAGAGTCAGTGCTCTAGGCAAAAGTGAGGGGTCAGACTAGCTGCGGTCCGACCCTGCCTGCAGAGGCGTCTGCGAAGCTCCTGGGAAGGTAGCAACATACCACTCGGCCTGGTGACCTCCCAAATTAGAGAGCAGAGACTGACTGGTTGATTGATTTGTGTCTTCTTGAGACATGCTGTCGTGTAGCACAGGCTGGCCTTGAACTCACTGTCTGGCCATAAATAGCCTTGGACTCCTCCTGATCATGCTGCCTCCACCTCCTAAGCTCGGGGATTGCAGACGTGTGCCGCCAAGTCTAGCTTGTGCTGTTTGGCAAGTCAACTGAGAGTGAATCCTGTGGTTTTGCTCTGATGGATTGATGCCTGCGTGTACTCTGGGGACCCACTGGGACATTTTACAGGATGAGATGTTTGGGGGGGGGTCCCCCTATGTAATGCCCCCCCCCTCTGCCCTTTGAGCTGCTACCTTAGACATGGCTGGTGTTGGCATGTTTTACTCTTAGGGGCTGCTGGTCCATGTACAGTTTGGCCTTGTGGCTCAATCTGCTATTGAAAGCAGGCTTTTATTTTTTTAATCGTAAACATTTTTTTCATACACTATATCTTGATCATGTTTCCCCCTCCCAGTTCCTCCCAGTTCCTCACTACCTCCCTCCCCACCCAACTTTATGTTCTTCTTCTCTTTCAAAAAAATAAACAACAAACTAAAAACAAGAAACACACACACACACGCAAATCCCCACAAAAATGAATATCAAAACAAAAGACCAATAAGACTAACAATGCCAAAACAGTGAAATGAGACCAAAAATCCACAAAAATACCATGGAGTTCATCTTGTGTTGGCCAACTGCTCCCAGGCATAGGGCCTGCCCTGAAGTATGGTTGGTACGCCCAGTGGCACTCCATTGGAGAAAGTTGATTTTTTCCCTTTGGGTATCGATTGCACGTAACTTCTTAGTTAGGGCGGAGCCCATGTCCACTTCCCCATCTCAGGCCTAGAGACTCCGTCTGGCCTGAACCTCTGCAGGTCTTGTGTACCCTGCCACAGTCTCTGGAAGTTTCATATGTGCATCAGTTCTGCTGTGTCTGGAAGACACTGTTTCCTTGAAATTCCTTCATCACCTCTGGTCCTTACAGTCTTTCCTCCCTGCTCTTCTGCATCGCTTCCTGAGCCTTCAGGGGAAGTGTTTGATGAAGACATCCCAGTTGGGAATGAGTGCTCCAAAGTCTCTCACTCCCCACACATTGTCCTGTTGTGGTGTCTGTGTTAATTCTCATCTACTTTAAGAAGAAGCTTCTCTGATGTGGGTTGAGGAAGGCACTGACCTATGGGTATAAGAATATGTCATTAGAAATAATTATCTGCTATGATCCTTTAGCACAGTGATTCTCAACCTGTGGATCGTGACCCCTTTGGGGGGAGGGGTCAAACAATTCTTTTACGTGGGTCCCCTAAGACCATTGGAAAGCACAGGTATTTACACTGTGATTCATAACAGTAGCAACAGAAACAATTTTATAGTTGGGGGTCACCACAACGTGAGGAACTCTATTAAAGTGCTGCAGCATTAGGAAAGTTGAGAACCACTGCTCTAGCAGATAATAGTAGCGAGTTTTCCCCTAGGCCTATGACTTATCTAGTCTCAGGTTCTTGACCTCGTTAGCAGTGTCAGATATGGATTCTATCTCACGGAGTGGGCCTTGAATCCAACTTTAAAAAAAGAGCAGTTGGTACCGGGCAGTGGTTGGCGCACGCCTTTAATCCCAGCACTCGGGAGGCAGAGCCAGGCGGATCTCTGTGAGTTCGAGGCCAGTGTGGGCTACCAAGTGAGCTCCAGGAAAGGCACAAAGCTACACAGAGAAACCCTGTCTCGAAAAACCAAAAAAAAAAAAAAAAAAAAAAAAAAAAAGAGCAGTTGGTTGTTCCCATACGTTTGCACCACTATTGTACAAGTATACCTTGCAGGCAGGTCACTGTTGTAAGTCACAGGACTTGTAGCTGGGTGATATTGATGATTACCTTTCTCCTAGTATGAGAGTACCTTACATATCATGAATGCTAGTCGGTAAGGGTGAAGCGTCTAGTTAGGCACCAGCTCCACGTCCCCTGTTCAATGATGAGGTACTGTCTTCAGCAACAGGACCTTGACATCAGATCGTGTCCATCAACCAATAACCTTGGCAATAGCCTGTGATGTTTGGGGGTTTTCCATGGGACCTCTTTGGCCAACAACTCAATAAGATGTAACCCGTTTCCGGCCCTGGAGGTTTTACTTGTTGGCATAAACGTCTAGTTGGGGCATTTTCTGTTCCATTGCTTGGTGACGCCATTTAGATTCCTTTAACTTGTGTATATAGTTTATGAAACTTCTACAATAATAGGTTTCCTTATGTTTTTTCTTTTTTGGTTTTTTGAGACAGGGTTTCTTTGTGTAGTTTTTTTTTTTTTTTTTTTTTTGTTCCTGTCCTGGAACTCACTCTGTAGGCCAGACTGACCTCGAACTCACAGAGATCCACCTGGCTCTGCCTCCCAAGTGCTGGGATTCAAGGCGTGCACCACCACCACCCAGCCCCGTATGGTTTTTCAAATGTCTTTTAGTATCAGTTGTCTCTCCCCATATTTCCTCTTTTGCCCTTCTCTCCCATCCCCCACCCTATGTAATCCTCCTATTTGAGTTTCCCCTTTATATCTCCATAACACTATATTCTATTTCCCCTTCCTGGAGAGATCCTTTCCTTCCCCCATGTCCTGATCCATTTCTAGGTACCTAACCTCTGTGGTTATTCATATCGTAGTAGCACGCATATCAAAAACTTAAAAGCTAATATCCACATATAAGAGAAAACATACAATATTTGCCATTTGGGGTCTGGATTATTTCACTCAGGATGATTTTTTTCCTAGTTCAACCCATTGACCTACGATTTTCATAATTTCATTTTTCTTAACAGCTGACTAATATTCCATTGTATAAACATACCACCACGTTTTCATTATCTGTTCACCAGGTGATGGACATCTAGGCTGTTTCCAGTTCCTGCCTGTGCTGAACAGAGCAGAGATGAACATAGATGAACTTACATCCTTGTAGTAGGATGTGGGGTCCTTTGGGTGTATGCCCCAGAGTGGTACAGCTGGATCTTGAGGTAAACTGATTCCCAGCTGCCTGAGGAAATAGCACACGGATCTCCATCCTGGCTGTATCAGTCCGCACTCTCATCACCAATGAGTGAGTGTTCTCTTTTCCCACACCCTCACCAGCATGTGTCTTTTATTTGATTGATCTTGGCCATTCTTACTAGTGTAGGATGAAATCTCGAAGTAGTTTTCATTTACATTCCCCTGATGACTAGAGATGTTAAACATTTTCTTGGGTCTTTCCTGTTTTGAGAACTCTCCGTTTCATTCTGTACCCCCCTTTTTAATTGGGTTCTTTGTTTTCTTGAAGTCCCGTTTTCTGAGTTCTTTATATATTTCAGATATTAGTCATCTGTCAGATGGGTTGGTGGTAAAAATTTCTTTCCCATTCTGTAGCCTGTCACTTTGCCCAGATGATGATGTCCTTGGCTGTACAGTAGCTTTTCAGCATCGTGAGGTCCCATTTATTTATTATTGGTCTTAGTGCCTATGATATCAGTATTCTGTCCAGAAAGTCCTTTCCTGTGCCAGTGAGTTCAAACCTATGCCCCACTTTCTCTTCAATAAGATTTAGGGTATCTGGTCTTATGTTGAGGTCCTTGATCTATTAGGAATTGGATTTTATGCAGAGTAATAGGTATGGACCGAATTTCATTCTTTTGCATGCAGCCACCCCGTTTGCCCAGCCTCATTTGTTGAAGACTGAAAGCATAGTTTGTTTGTTTGTTTGTTGATTTTTTTGAGACAGGGTTTCTCTGTGTATTTTTGGTGCCTTTCCTGGAACTCACTCTGTAGACCAGGCTGGCCTCGAACTCACAGAGATCCACCTGGCTCTGCCTCCCGAGTGCTGGGATTAAAGGTGTGTGTCACCACCGCACCTTGAAAGCAGGCTTTTTGCAGGCTAAGGGCCCGGATTTTGCCTTTGGTTCACTGGTAAGGTTCCTGTGTGAGCCCCTGAGACGTTAGGCCAAGCTGGATAAACGGAAATCACCCTGTCCTGAGAAGGGGCTACATAGAAATCAATAGGAGAGACAGGTGTGGTGGTGTACCACGGCAACCCTGCACTCGGAGGCTGAGGCAGGAAGATGGTGGCTGTGAAGCTACCTTGGATCACATAGCAATTCCCTGTATAATAATAATAATAATAATAATAATAATAATAATAACAACAAATAGCAGCTTTGTGTCCCCAAACTGTATGGCAGGCACACAGCTCACAATGTGTCTTTAACAGCCACGGTGAAGTCAGGCATAATCGCAGCCCTTGGGAAGCAGAGGCAGGCCGATCGCTGCAAGTTCAAGGCCAACCAGGTCTACATAGCAAGCTGTGGACCAGCCGGGGCTACCTTGAAAAAATAATGGCCTGGGGATGTGACTCGGTCAGCAGAGTGCTTGCCTGGCATTCAGGAAGGCCTGGGTTTGGTCCCCAACACTGCATACACTGAGCACGGAGGTGTATGCCTGCAATTATTGGCGTGGTGGAGTCAGGGACGTTAAAGTTCAAGATCATCCTCGGCTATCTATTGGGTTGGAGGCCGGCCTAGGATACACGAGACCCTGTCTCAAAAAAGAAAAAGTGCTATCTGATTGACATGTGGAATGGTATCTGATTGACATGTCGAGTGGTATGGGTAAAACTCAGAGGTCTTTTAATGACATGGTGAGATGAGGTGGGCGCAGGATTCAGACTCTACCCCAGAGTCCACACAGCTGGGTGCCGACTTGGATCTCTGTAACAGCCCAGCTGATTCACAGCCTGGGTTCTATACATGACTCGAAGCCTCCTTCACCATGTTGCCTCACACATGTACAGGCCACAGCAGTTAGGAGGTGGCCACCTTCCATACATCCCAGCTCCCATGGGACAAATCCCCACTATCATGCAATTAGAGCTTCAGCATGGGAGGAAGCAGGCATGAGCGGGAGAGCACTGTGTGTCAATAAGGGTGCCATCACCGTAATTTATGTTTACTCAACGCCTGCCGGGCTGGAGAGATGGCTCAGAGGTTAAGAGCACTGCCTGTTCTTCCAGAGGTCCTGAGTTCAATTCCCAGCAACCACATGGTGGCTCACAACCACCTGTAATGAGATCTGGTGCCCTCTTCTGGCCTGCAGGGACACCTGCAGACAGAACACTGTGTACATAATAAATTAATTAATTAAAAAAAAAAGTAAATGCCTGCATTGAGCTGGGCCACTGCACGCCTGACCTCATTTGACTCTAGGGGCTGGGACATTGTCCCATCTCAAGAGGGATTGTGAAGACCTGCTGTGTAGTCACACGTGGGGCTGTTATAATGAGGGACTTGGGAGCTAGCTCAGTTGGGATCCCCAGAACCCACATAAAAAAAGCCAGGTGAAGCCGGGTGGTGGTGGTGGTGGCGGCGGCGGCGGCGGCGGCGGCGGCGGCGGCGGCACACGCCTCTAATCCCAGCACTCGGGAGGCAGAGGCAGGTGGATCTCTGTGAGTTCAAGGCCAGCCTGGTCTACAGAGCAAGTTCCAGGAAAGGCGCAAAGCTACACAGAGAAACCCTGTCTCAAAAAAAAAAAAAAAAAAAAAAAAGCCAGGTGTGTTGGCATACATTTGCAATCTCAGCACTGGGAAGGTAGAAACAGGTGGATCCCCAAGGCTCGCTGGCCAGCTCTTCTAGCCCACCTGTTGAGTTCCAGGCCAAGGGAAGACCCAGTCTCAAAAAACAAAACAAACAAGATGGGCAGTGCTTGAGGAACAGCACCCGAGACTGACTTCTAGCTTCCACACTTGGGCACGCGCATCTCCGTCTGCACACACACAGAGGCACCAATTAAAACTATCCTGATGAAGTGAATTGATGGAGCTGTGGCTGGCTCTAGCCAGTATCTACACGATACAGACGAGGTTGCAGGTCTTGTGTTTCCTCGGGGAGACAGGGCACAGCCACGGTGGGCCAGGTCCTTGTGGACAGGCTGCTAAACAGGGTAAATCTTGTTGCCAGCATCACACAGCTGGGGAGCAGGAAAGTGACGTTAAGAGTCCCAGAGCCTTTGTCCCCAGAGCCTAGCTGGGGGGCCCCTGCTCTGTGTGGCTGTCCACTCTCTGCCATCTCTAACTAGGCCCGGGCACTTCGTGTGGCTCTCTTGGTTACTGCTCTGTTGCTGTGAGGAGACACCATGACCAAAGGTACTTATGAAAGAAAGCGGTTAATCGGGGGCTTGCTCACAGTTTCAGAGGGTGAGTCCTTTTCCATCATGGAGCAGGGCATGGCAGCAGGAAAGCAGATATGGTTCTGGAGCAGTAGCTGAGAGCTTACATCCTGAGCTGCAAGAAGGAGGCAGAGAGAGAGAGAGAGAGAGAGAGAGAGAGAGAGAGAGAGAGAGAGAGAGAGAGAGAGAGAGAGAGAGAGACTGGGCTTGGCATAGGCTTTTTGAAACCTTCAAAGCCCAACTCCAGTGACTCCAATAAGGCCACACCTCCTAATCCTTCCTAAATAGTCCACTACCTAGAGACCAGACATTCAAATATATGAGCCTATGAGGAACAGCTTCATTCAAACCACAATGACTATGTACTACCTTGGTTACACAACCCTTATCCCTTCTCCTCTTCCTCCTCCTCCTCTTCTTCAAGATTTATTTTATTTTTATTTGCATATGTGTGTATGGGGGGGTGCCCTCAGAGGTCAGAAGAGGGTGTCAGATCCTGTGGAGCTTGAGTGGCAGGCAGTTGTGAGTTGCGTGATGTGAGTGCTGGGAATCGAACCCGGTTCCCCCAGAACAGCAAAGACTTGCACCACTGAGCCATCCCTCCAGCTCCATCGTCTCCCCCTTTTTTTTTTGGTTTTTCGAGACAGGGTTTCTCTGTGTAGCTTTGCGCCTTTCCTGGAACTCACTCTGTAGCCCAGGCTGGCCTCGAACTCACAGAGATCCGCCTGCCTCTGCCTCCCGAGCACTGGGATTAAAGGCGTGTGCCACCAGGCCGGCCGTCTCCCCTTCTTAAGGACATGTCTTCTGGCTCAAATACTCTTCCCACATTTTCTGGTCACACTCGAGTGTTGCACAACCCCTCAGCAGGGCCTGCCTGCTTCCCCAGCCACAGGTGCGTGGAGACTCCGGATCAGAATAAGGGGGGGGCAGCGGTGCCCCCAGGGAGGGCAGCGGTGCCCCCGGCAGGAGCAGATCACAGGTGACAGGGAGACTGAGACACCAGTCCTGCCCTGCAATATGACACCAGCCGCTCTACAGAGTGGGACAAGGACCCCGTTCTCTGTCCCCCACCAGCTCTGGTGCTGAGGTTGGCGGGAGGCCTTGGCCCATCTCACTGGAGTAACGAGTGCGGGGAACCGGGGTCCAGCGCCCGGAACAAGTGCTTCTCAGAACAGGTATATCAGTCATCACTCCTGAGCACAGATGACGCAGCAGGTTCCTCCCCATGTCACATGGTCAGCAGCTGTGCGCTCTCCAACCCAGACCTTCCCTTCCTTCCTTCCTCATCGAGGATGCCAACCAACCAGAGTCCTCGCCTTCCCTTTCTCAATGCTTCCGGTGAAGCCCGGAGCAGCTCTGAACTCCTGCTGGCCTCTGGGCAGGAGCAGCCTACCATGGCCAAGTCCTGGGCTGCAGGAGATGGGCAGACGTGTGTTCTAATCCACGAAGGGAAACCAAATGGAAGGACTGTGCGAGTCACCCGTGTTCCCACTTTCTCAGAGCGTGGCAGATAAACACCGTTGTCCCTAAGGAGGGTGCATGCACCCAGCCCCTCACCTTCCCACTGCAGACCTAAATTCCAAGCACCCCAGCCCCTTGGGGCATCACTGGCTGCCCGTTGTCTAGAACGTTCTATTAGTTTCTTTGCAGACCCACGAAGTTCCTTTGGTGTCTTAGTGATTTTTCAGACACACAAGTAAGGCCGAGCTGCCTGCCAGAGGTGGATGGAACTTTCCAGAATCCCTAGTCTGTCCTGCCCAGCCTTCTGAGTCATGTGACGTGTGCCGCAGGTCAGTTCGTGGAAGGATTGTTGTTGTTGTTGTTTTGGTTTATGTTTAAAGGGAGAATTTTCCAGAGAAGCAGTGTGTGAATGAGTGTGCGCGGTGCCAGAGGTAGACGTCAGCTGTCTTCCTCGGCCACTCGCCAGCTTAGTTTTGGAGACAGGTCCCTCCGTATCTGGGGCTCACCGATTTGCCAAGACTAGCCAGCCAGCGAACTCCAGGGGCACTCCTGTCAGGATGTGAACTGGGGCCCTCAGTTACTGCACCGCAGGGAACTGATGGACGTACCGATGTCCCTGGGGACAGCAGGGGCTGACAGGTTGCTTCTACAGAAGGACAGCAGGACATCTACACAAACAAGTTCCTCGTGGCCCAGCGACCGCAGTGTCGAGGAAGAAGGAGGCAAGGCTGACTTGTCTTGAACTCTGCAAAGCTGTGGACCGACTTCCGAAGCTCCTCGCCGCCGTGGCTAGCACACCCAAGGTCAGCCAAGGGGACAGGAACCGGACCCCACCTTCGTTTCCACTTCGGGAAAGTCAGGAGTCTGGTTCAGGCTCAAGAACAATATTAAGACAGCAGCCAGCCAGAGGGGCATTTGAGGCTGGCAGAGAGAAGGGGAAGAGTCGACCTCCAGGCCACCTGAGGTCATGACCACGGCTGACATCGACCCCCCTCCCCCGGTTCCCACTTCTCAGTTCTCCGTGTTTTGGCTCACTCCATCGCTGGCATTTTCTTTCAATGTATTTACAAAGAGCCCTTGTTTTCCTGTCGTTTTTCCCAGGTTTGACTTTAACTTGTCCACCTGAAAAGAGTTCCTTCCTCTGTCTGTCTGTCTTTCTGGGTGTATGTGTGCACAAGTGTTCATATGTGTGCCCAGTGTGTATATATGGAATCATATGTGTGCACGCGAGCACGTGTGTTCATATGTGTGCATGTACGTGTGTGACTCCCAGCACATTGACTCGGTACTCAGGAAGTCTCAGCAGCATTTGGGAGAAAGGTGTTTGGTCTGTATTGAGCCTGGCGTCATGGATTTGGGGTCTGACTTGTGGTGAGGATGATGGCTGTCCTCTCTCTCTCTCTCTCCCTCTCTCTCCCCCCTCCCCTCCCCTCAGAACCTCCAGACCCTGGCAGGAGTGCTCACTGTCATGCCTTTGGTCTGGCATCTTCAACGCACCTTCCTCAATGGTGGTTCCAGGCTCTCCTCTCCATCCTCCTACTCTGTCTTTAGGTCAAAGGTCAGAAGAACATGGAGGCCACTGCGGGTTTGCGGTACTGAGGAAAGCCAGCCCAGGCAACCAGATTCTCGTTCTTTACCTAGAGCCCCCAGCCAGCCACCTGTTGGGGCAGATAAGGGGTCCCCTGTCCCCGGGGTGCTGGCGGGTGTTCAACGCTGTTCAAGTACCATCTCCATCTGTGGAAATCACTGTTACCGTTGCTGACTTCTCCTGTTCCTGCGGTGAGCACCCTTGCGGACACCCATTCTCCTGGAGATAAGCAGAGGCACAGTGCGGGCTGGGCAGCTGTGGATGCTCTGCCCCGGCTGCCTTCTGCCAAAGAACTGTCAATCACACAGCCCACTCTGAATATACCCTTGCGCCAGCATCAGCCGTCCTGAACTCGCCCTGGGGACACAGTGATCACAGCTGCTGGCACCAGCTCCTGCAGCCGGGGCCCAGCCAGTTTGCACCGGGCTCTTTACCCTCTAGCCTCCTTGAACTCTCCATGACTCTCCACCTAGACCGGAGGGGAGCATTTACCCTGGTGGCCCAGCAGAGGAACTGCAGCAACTAGGGTTAGAGAGGCAAGCTGTGATAGGTGCAAATGCAAACCTTCATTTGCATGTGAAGTTACGGAGGCTGCTGTGATAGGTGCAAGCGTGAACCTTCATTTGCATGGGATGTCATGGAAGCTGCTGTGGTAGGTGCAAACACGAGCCTTCATTTGCATGTGATGTCATGGAAGCTGCTGTGATAGGTGCAAACACGAGCCTTCATTTGCATGTGAAGTCATGGAAGCTGCTGTGATAGGTGCAACCTCAAACCTTCATTTGCTGTGAAGTCACAGAAGCTGCTGTGATGAGTGCAAGCATGAACCTTCATTTGCATGGGACGGCATGGAAGCTGCTGTGATAGATGCAAACACGAGCCTTTATTTGCATGGGATGTCATGGAAGCTGCTGTGATAGGTGCAATCACGAGCCTTCATTTGCATGTGACGTCACGGAAGCTGCTGTGATAGGTGCAAGCATGAACCTTCATTTGCATGGGACATCATGGAAGCTGCTGTGATAGGTACAAGCATGAACCTTCATTTGCATGGGACGACACGGAAACTGCTGTGATAGGTGCAAGCATGAACCTTCATTTGCATGGGACGACACGGAAACTGCTGTGATAGGTGCAAGCATGAACCTTCATTTGCATGTAACGTCATGGAAGCTGCTGTCTGGCTCAGCGAGCCCACAGCCTGAGGCGCAATGGCGGCCTCGACAGCGCAGTGTGGTGCCTGTGGCCGTCACTTGGAGCAGCCGGCATGCTGAGCTGCAGAAGGTTCAGTAGCTGGCTGCTTTGGTGCTGATGACAGATAACAGAGCTGCGTGAGTGGGGAGGCTCAGGAGGCCCACATGGCCCAAGGGCCAGAGGAGGAACCAGGGAACGCCAGCCTGAAGGGCGGCAGCCTGAGACAGAGCTGGTGGTGGCCCCGACGGCCAGCGGAGGTGGAGCTGAGCAGTCCATAGGCTGAGCTGCGAAGGGGATGAGGCAGGTGGCTGCAGAGACAGCTGCAGAGCCGAGGAGCTGCAGGGTGGGCAGCAGTGAAGGGTGACAAGTGTCACGGCGTCCTCACAACAGGACGCGGCTAAGAGACCAGGGCAGTGGAGGGGAAAAGCAAGGACAGGAAGAGGTGGATGCTGCGGAGGGATAAGAAGTCTGTCAAGATCCAGAGAGAGAGAACTGCAGGCCCCTGGTCAGTCAAAGAGCTCACGAGAGATATTGAGCCTCTAGGGACAAGAGTCTCAGACACATCCCTACAGGCAGGAGCTAGACGCGGCTGCCGTCAAGGGCTGAGGATCCCCATACCCAGGCCCGCCCGGAAGCTCGTGCCCATCAGAATGTGTAACCCTGACTGCTGAGGACCCACAGGGCTGTTAGAGCTGGGGGTCTTCTTACCAGAGGCATGCACTAGGGGGTGTCACCTGCTGCTGCTGCTGAACTAGAAGAATGCAAAGCTACCAAAGACCAGCCCATACGGAATGCCTCATCACCTGCCCACCATCGGGCAAAAGAACCCTGGCCAGCTGGCTGGCGGCTCTGCCCACGGAGAACTCCTAAGCGTAAGACTTTAAGTAGCTCCACCCACTCCCCATGCCACCTACTCCGGCACGTGTAGAGTGTCGCCTGCTAAGGCAGGGAGGGCCAACACCACAGAAAGACAAGGAGCTGAGACCCAGAAGCCTTTGCAATGGCAGATGTAACCCTTTTGCTGCTGGATCAAGGCAAGTCCCCAGGAGGAACTTGGTGGGCAGTAATGCTCCACGCCCCAGCCGGGATATGTTTGCTTTTGCCACAACAGACAAGCTGGGATGCTCAGTACCTCAGAAGTGTCTGGCAGGATGTATGGAGGTGCCGTGTCAATACCTCATCATTTTTTGTTTGTTTACTTTTCCTGTTGCTATTACAAAACATCTGACAAGGGTCGGGAGATGCTCAATGGTCAAGAGCACTTCTTGCTCTTCCAGAGGACCCGAGTTCACATCCCAGCACCGACAGGGGTGAGGGGAGGTTGTGCACATAGGTTCAGGTGCTCTGAGAGATGAGAACAGAGCAGTATGCGTTCTTAGTTCCTGAGCCAACTCTCCAACCCTGGGTACTAGAATTTTTAAACAAAAAGAAGACTGATCAACAGCCTCTCAAATGGTATGTGTTCCCTGAGTGCTAGTAAGACTCCAAGAGCCCATGCTGTGTGTGCAGCTCAAACACCATTCATAGTTATTAGTGGGTAGACTTCGTGAATCCCTACCTCTGCCACATCCCAGCTAGGGAGCCCATTCATAGTTATTAACAGGCAGGCCTCGTGAATCCCTACCTCTGCCACATCCCAGCTAGGGAGCCTCGGGCAAGGCCCTTCTTAGTTTCCCCAGGCTGTGATCGAGCATCTGAAGAATGAATATTAAAAATTTGTGTGCTGGAAGGCTGTAACTATCAGGATCTGTGTTCGGTCCCCAGCATTCATCCACCGGTTTATTCCCAGCTTGGAAGGTGGTAACAGGAGGCTCCTTGGAACTCCCGGGCCAATGACAGACATTGTCTGAAAGGATATGAACAGCAGATGACACCTGAAATTGTCTCCTGGCTTCCATATGTGTGCATATACATGTGCCCACACATGCTTGAGAACATACACACACATGTACCACAGAATACAAATACAAGATTTCTGGAGTATGAGGATGTGTGCCCTATGGTTCCAGCTACCGGGAGGTTGAAGCCAGAGGATCCCTGGAGCCCAGGAGGCCAGCCTGAACAACACAGCTCGACCCTGTCTCCATCAAAAATAAACACCCACCAGCTGGGCGACGGCGGCACATGCCTTTAATCCCAGCACTCGGGAGGCAGAGCCAGGCGGATCTCTGTGAGTTCGAGGCCGGCCTGGTCTACAGAGCGAGATCCAGGACAGGCACCAAAACTACACAGAGAAACCCTGTCTTGAAAAACAAAACAAAAATAAAAACAGCCACCAACAGCATCCTTGAGAAGGGCAGGAGGAAGGGCTGGCTACAAAGCCGTTTTAAATGTTATTTAGGGGCTAGGGATGTAGCAAGTATGAAGCTTGTGTTCTATATCCAACACCTCAGAACCTGGGCGTGGTAATGTATGCCTGCCACCCCAGCATTCCAGAGGTAGAAGCAGGAAGATCAGAAGTTCAAGGTCATGATTGAGATTAGTTTGAGGTTAGCCTTGGGCTAGAGACCCTGACTCAAAAACCAACAAAGCCCAGAAATGTCCGGTAGCATTCACATTATTTGAAAAGACACAGGAAAGGTAATTTCCTGGGGAAGGATACATTCCATCACATTTAGTTACTAGAAAACCTGTCAGCAGGGTAAACGCCAAGACACCATGTATTCTAATTTAGTTTCTTCTGCTGTGATTAACATCAAGCAACTCAGAGGAGAAAGGGTTCATTTCAGCTCACAGTTCCGGGTTCCATCATGTGGGGAAGTCAAGGCAAAAACATCAAACAACCAGTCACATCACTACCACAAGAGCAAGGAAAGATGCTGGCTGGCTGGCTTGTGCTCAGCTCACTTTCTCCACAGTTCAGAATCCCCCCGGCCTAGGGAATGGTGCTGCCCAGAGGGGGCTGGGTCTTCCCACATCAATTAGCATAATCAAGACAATCCCACGTAGACATACTCACTGGCCAACCTGAGCTAGACAAATCCCCCATTGAGACTCTCTTCCCAGATCTCTAGGTTGCATCAAGTGGGCAGCTGAAGTGAACTCTCCCAACACTCTAGGACACCGTCACGCCATGTGGTGTCACATTCCAGCCGCTAGATGATGTTGATGCCCATCTGCCTGGTTGGTTCACTCTGGTTTCAAAGACGCACTCTTGCAGAGTGAATGGCTTTGTCCCATCCGCTGTGTGTCCTGCATCAATACCCCCACAATGCCTCACCTGCCTCCCAGTGACACCAGTTGATCAAAGGGTGAACAAAAACTCAGAAAGCAAAGAGCAGTGTGGTTATCGCCCATCACATACCCCCGAGACCCCGCCCTGATATCACCAGCTGGCATAAATGGCTGGTGGGACTGAAGTGGCATCCGAGCCCAGCTAGTGTTGGAAGCCATGCAGCCACTCTTGTGGGGTATATATCCATTCCTTTCATCCACGCGAGTGGATAGCTGATGATCAGCTACCTTAAGCCCTGTGTGGGATGGTGGAGCCATGCTGTAAGCCACAATAAATATATAAAGTAGGCTTTCGGCTGATTATGACAAGCTATACCTGGAAGAAGCCAAGGGCGTTTCCAGAGGTCAAGCTGAGGCTCAAGGAGCCTTGGTGATATTTGGCTTTTGATTACCAGCCATTTTCTGCTATGAATTTCTCGTGTGCTATTGTAGCTTTTCCATCATTTATGGGGCACCATTTCCCGTCTACTAATGGAATATTCAGATAATCTTCTGCGATGACAGCTATGCACAGCCAGAACCCCAGTTCAAGTCTCCCTGTAATTATCATCATTAGCAGCATCCGGCCAGGACCATCCCTGGAGGGATGGAAGTACCTTATCAGAGATACCTCTGTACTCTCTAAGAACAGACTTAAGCATCCAAGGCCAAACGAAACAACACCTGTCTCCTAGGTCAGGCAGATAGCTTTATTTCTTGTGCAATTTACAGCCTTACTAATAGACTCCTAATATCTTACCTAACCACTTCTAGGAATGTAGATCGAGCACATAGATTCCCTTCTTGATATACTAACAGATCATTAGTTCTCGATTGACCTCCTCCTTTACCACTCCCGTTTTCAGGTTGTAAAAGAAAGCCTGATTGTCACTGCCTGAGGAAAATTCTTACTTGCCCTTATGATCCCATAAGAATTCAAGCCTGGTGACCTTGGTCTGGTAGAGGATCGCTATTGCTTGGGGTTTATAACTAAATACCTCAGAGACTTGAGAGGACTTAAAGGTATAAGGAGACGGAGAGGAAGGTAGGTGTGGAGAACTTGAGGACGGAGAACTGAGAGGGATAAGGAAGATTTTTGACCAGCGAGAACATGTGGACGAGATGGAAGATGAGGAAGAGCCAGACGGGGAAGTACTAGCTGGGTAAGAACAAGATGAGAAGGACCTGATGAGGCAGAATTAAGACGAGAGAATTAAGATACAACTTAGAGGGGACAGCAGATAAATGTAGAGAGAAATCAGGCAAGGAAGGAGCTAGGCACGAGAGCAGAACTGAAGCTGTGTAGACTGGATTTTATCCCTGAGGAATAAAGCAGACGGACAAAGAGCTCGGTGTGCTTAGATTCATTTCCGGAAAATAGTTCTCGCCGGTGGCCGTTTCTCTTCTGAGCCCCTGGGAAGTATATTATTAAGGCTGCTCCTTTAATAATACACAAGACAGCCAGGTCTACCCAGGTCTTCCTCACCTGTAGCTGGGATCCTCACTGTAGCTGCCTCCTGGCAACGGCGGGGGCGCAGATGGGCGCTGTTGTGGTGGGTTTTTTTTATAGCACTAGGTGCTCCCAGGGGACACTTTATAAGTTAGTGAAAGAAGCCCCTTGTGGTCCCTTGCCTGGGTGGGGGTAGCCCCCCCCTCTCCTGCCCATCAGATGCCTTCTCTGCCATAGTAAGCCGCCACCGTCTTCTCTGCTTGGCTCTCTGCAAATGAACGGAGCCACTAACCCACTCAGCTGGCAAATCCAGGCCCTGGTCCAAAGAACATCATCAGGTCCGTGTTGCCCAGCAACTCTCCCCGGTTCTTATTTCCTGCCAGGCCGTCCCAGCGTCGCTGACAGGTCTCAAGACAGGTCTCCCACCTGCCCTGCGGGCTTGCACCATGCCACTCCATCTCTGCCACGCCCGGCCCGGCCCCCCCCCCCCCCGCAAACAGCTCCCAGGGGTTCCTCAGAAACGGCTTTGAAATCCAACCCGGGTCGCAAGTCTGTCTTGAGTGGCGTTCAACTTCCAGCGTTCTGGGGCAAATTTGGATTTAATTAATTTCTCTTGCATTCCAACGTCGAGTGATACTTTTCGTTTTTTGCTCTTTCCTGGCCTGCAGCCTCACACCGCACTGGCGGAAAAACTGAGGGGTGGGGGGTGGGGGTGGGGGAGAAGGAATGCTTTTCTCCTAAGAATTCACATTAAAATGGATGGGAACTGTTGCTGTGGGGGAAATGGTGGGTTTCCAAGCGTGAAGCAGGGCCACAGGCTACCCTGGCTATCCTTATGTGAATTTGGGGACTTCGGACTCCAGGGTAGGGCTTTGCTGTGTCACCTGGTGGGTGACGGAAGCTTGGCCGTGGCCTTCCAGGGACAAGTCGTCTGTGCGTGGTTGCCTTTGTGCCATGAAGTGACCCAGTCGGGCAAGCTGGGTGTGTGGCTGCACCCTGTGGCTCGGTCTGATGGGAGTGAGGGTATCAAACTGATTTTGTTTTTCTTTCTGTTTTTGGCCCTGCTGGGGACGGGAGCCAGGGCCTCCCTCCCGCGGGCTCAGCGAGTGCTCCACCACAGAGTCACACCCCCAGCTCTTTCCTGTGACTTTTTTAGTTTGAGTCAGGGCCTCATTAAACTGCTTTGGTCTGGCAGGCAGTCTTTGAACTCGTGACCGGTCTGCTTCGGGGCTCTTGAGTGGCTGAGATGACAGGTCTCGGGGACCAGGCCCAGCTGCAAACAAGACAACCTTTTAATCTTGCGGTGCGGGCCGTCTAAGGTTGCAAAGAATGAGTCAACAGCAGGGCTGGGGTGGGCCATCCAGACGGCTCGGTGGGTTACGAGCACTGGCCACCGAGTCCGGTGATCGGAGATCTCTCCCCAAGACCCCACATGGTGGACGGAGAGAACTGACCCCTGCACCTTGTCCTTTGGTCCCCACTGTGTGCCACGGTAGGTGCATACCCACCCCGAATAAGTGTGATGGTTTTTAAAAGAGGGTTGGTGTGTAGCTCAGCTCTACAGTGCTTGCCTGGCACATACAAAATCCTGGTTTCTAAACCCACTGCCAAATAAGCTCCACCCTGTCCCCCCAAAAAACAAGCTAAAATGCAGCTCTTCTTCTCTCTTTCCCTCCCTCCCCCCTCTTTCTCTGTCTGTCTCTCTCTCTCTCTCACACACACACACACACACACCCAGCAGGGATTTATGCATGAATTTAAAAGCCACCATGGGAAATCAGGCAGAGGGGAAATCAGGCAGAGAATGTCTGCTCACCTCAGCCGAGTCCTGCAGCCCAGGAAATGGGTTTATTTGACCCACGTGTACTTTTCTACTTTCTTTCATCCCCTTTCTCCGAAATCCATCAGCCTCGGGGAGAACAGGCAACTCGGGAAGAACGCTCCAGCTTACACACGAAGCATCCCCGGGTCCCCTTCGAGCCCCATAGTTTAGTAGCGGTACGACCTTGACCCACGCGTAACCTCTCTGATCTGCTGCTTCCGATTTGCAGGAAATGAGAATGTGCTTTTCCAAGCCGGTAGGACGGAGGAGCTGGCCTGGGACAGCAGCCAGCATCTTTCCTTCCCTTGCTCCGTGGAGCCACTTCGGAGACGAACTAGAGCGGCAGGAAAAAGTTTTCTGTCCCAAATGCCATTTATCTCTCCGGGCCTCAGTTTCCCCTTCTCATTGGCAAGGTAATAACAAAGCTGTCACTCCAGTAAGTCTGTGAAAGGAAATAAGGTGGTGGAGGGCTTGCAGCAAAGTGTTTGGTGTACCAGCTTGAGGACCTGAGCTGGGATCCCCGGCATTCTAGTACAAAGTGGGGTGCCGCGGCACATTCCTGTAATCGCAACTGAGGAGGTGGATACAGGAGGCCCGGGAAATGCTAGCCAGCTACTCTCAGTGAGAGACCCTGCCTCAAAAACAACAATGGAGAGCGAGTGAGGAAGGCACTTGAACGTACCTGCACGTTGACCTCTGCTCTCCACATGCAGACACACACACACACACACACACACACACACACACACACACACACGAATAAATTAACACCACAGAAATGACATCAATGACCTTTGGAAAAGCCAGTATAACAGACAGCCCATTTTGGGGGGTGGAGGCGAAGGGGCTGACTTCCCAAACCTCTGGACACGCTTGTGTCCGCATTCTCTACAGGCATGTGGTTTTCCTGGGGGAAATGAAGCATGTGGAGTTTAGTTAGCAGCGACCACGGTCAGCATCCACGCAATGACGAAGCATGCTGGGGAGCAGAGCAGAGGTGCCCTTGCTGGGTCCACCAGTCTGAGCTCCTCCAATAGGCAGCCTGTGCTTAATACCCACAGGGTCCTCCCTTTACTACAAGGGTTCTCAACCTGCAGGTCGCGACCACTTTGGGGGGGGGCGTGTATCAGATATCCTGCATATCAGATCTTTATATTATGATTCATAATGGCAGCAAAATTACAGTTATGAAGCAGCAGCAAAAATAATAATAAAGTTATTTATGGTTGAGGGGTCACCACAACATGAGGAGCTGTTTTAAAGGGTCGCAGCGTTAGGAAGGTGGAGAACCACTGCTTTACAGAAATATGCACATGCCAGGGTATCCCGGGCTGGAGGGCTGACCCTGGAAGGGAGAAGCTGACCAGTGAGTGTCCCATCCCCCGCATGGGGACCAGGCAAGGAGAGATAGGAAAGTAAGGTCTTGGGGTGGGCTGATGGGGTTTCTAGCTGAGTTCACAGGAGATCAGGAAGTGGGGAGGAAAAGGGGAGCCAGCAGCTGCCACCAGGCTGCCGTGGATGTGGGAGTGACGTCCTTGGAATCTGTAAATGGCAAGCACTTCATCCGGACTGTGCCTGGTCTTGATAGAGAGGACACTTTGGGGGTTTCTATTTGAGGTACTTTAGGGTAAGAAATCGAGCTCCGCCAGTAGAGACTGGGTCCCCGGAGGAGGAACCAACTGGAGATCCATGTGGAGAAAACCAAAGGTCCCGGACGTATTTCTCTCCGCTCTCCTGCTCATCAGCAAAACAAACCAGAAGAGGAGAAGCCAGGCAGTCTCAAGTCCCTCCGCTTCAGGGACTGGGTTCTGCCTGCCATCCCCCACAGGGAATAGCACCGAGGGCCACCAGCCGGGTAGCCAGGTGGAAGGCTTCAGGACTCCCAGTGCTCGCAGAAGGTTGGAGAGGGCTGGGGGCTGACGCGTAGCAGCTCCGTGACAGTGCGCTGGCCTGGTGTGCCCGAGGGCCTGGCCGTGAATAAACAATCGGATGGGATGGCTCAGTGGGTACAGGCGCTTTCCTCCAAGTCTAATGACCTGAGTTCAATCCCTGTGGACTCACATGGTGGAAAGGGAGAACTCACCCCTGCAGGTGGTTCTCTGACCTCTTCTGAAGTGCACCTGTGTGTGTGTGTGTGTGTGTGTGTGTGTGTGTGTGTGTGTGTGTGCATGTGCACACACAAATAAATATGTAGTCATCTAGCCCAGCCTTCCCATTGTGCAGAGGGTACCATAGACAAGTACTACCTTGCCCGTCCCTCTCTGTCCCCACGCAGCAATGTCCCTGGCCCAGGTTGCCGTCACTGAATGGGATTGGGGTTCTCGGGGATGCCAAGTTGGAAGAGAGGAAGGGCCAAGACAGGAATAGCTGTGGGCTGCTACCCTCTGGGGCCTGTAGATTTTCACTCGAACTCTCTGGCATCGGGAGGGCTCGAGACTGTTTCAAATTATCTGTGAATAAATTTCCCTTTGGATTGTCAGGCAGCAGAAGTGGAAGAAGTCTCTGGAGCCAGCGCAGCCCTCCAAGAAAATGGCGTGTTCACGGCCAAGGCCTCTGCTTGGACATCTGAAATGGGGGGGTCTAATAGCAACCAGGTTGGCCAGGAGGTGACCCAAACAGCATCCCCCACCCTCTAAGCCCAAGCAGACGTCTCTTTGTCACAGGATGAGCCCTGAACATGAACTCTCTAACATGGTAGGCCACATCCTGCCGTGAGGAGGGAGAGGCTGCGTCCCCCTGAGGAGAAACACATTGTTGAAAAAGATTTACCACAGGAAATGGAGGTAAATTGCAGAAAGCTGTCTTGTGTTCACGGTCAACCTCAAGGAAATATGATCTGAAAATGAGACAAAAATTAGTCGTGGAGGCTTCGGACGGAGGCGAGAAAATGGGGTGGGGGTGGGGAGGAGAACCAGACCACAGCTCGAAGGAGCTTGGGGAGCCCAGAGAGGCCCAGCAGGACGTGAAGACAGAGGCCCAAAGGGAAGCGGGTATCGAAAATACAGAAAATGGAAGGGCGCTGTGGGGACCCAAGCTTCCATGTGGGTTGTGGGAGGGCCCTGTTGTGTGTTGGCCAAGAATCAAACATCTGCTTGACCACACTCACAGGTGGGCGGTTCACGGCTCTATCTCCTCAGGGTCAGAGGCCATGGCTCCGTCTTGACCTCTCTGAGGTCAGTCTTAGGGAATGGGATGACTGGGCTTGTCACCTTGACGAATGGAGAAGACGGGTGACCCGGTGTTAGGCGAGGGGGGGGGCATCTCCAGAGAGACTGACATGGGAAGACTCCCTCAGAGCCTTTCAAGAGGCTGGTGCCCAGGGAGGAAGGAGTCAGAGGGAGGCAGTGTGCCCACGTCCAAGCCCCTCTCCAAGGCATTCGTTTATGGCTGTGACTGTCGTTGGCTGACCTCAGACTCCAAGTTCCCGGGCATTTTAAGGTAGACTTGGTCGCAGTGACCCTCCAGGGAACTCTAGGTCTTCAGTGCTGGGCTGAGACTCCATGGAGTGAGCAGCTAATGTTACCCCAGTCTTTCTAGGATGAAGACACAGGACATCAAGGCACCAGGAATGTAGAACAGCTAGTCACACCCACAGCCCAGAGCAGAGAGACGTGTGTGCATACAGATAGCTTTCTGTACTCTTACACAGTCCAAACCGAGGGAATGGCGCTGCCCTCGGAGGGCTGAGGCTTCTAACATTGACAATGAAAGCTAACCATCACAGTTCTCTCTCTCTCTCTCTCTCTCTCTCTCTCTCTCTCTCTCTCTCTCTCTCTCTCGTTTCTCTGTGTCGTTTTGGTGCCTGTCCTGGAACTCACTCTGTAGCCCAGGCTGGCCTCGAACTCACAGCGATCCACCTGCTTCTGACTCCCAAGTGCTGGGATTAAAGGCGTGCGCCACCACTACCACCCGGCTACAGTTCTCTCTCTTTTTTAATGTACAGACTTTCTATTAGCTCTGTTCTTCTAGAGAATCCCGTCTACTTCAGTGGAGACAGCCAGCCAGGGTGGCTCTCTTGGGCTCGGTCATGGGGTGCCCAGCTAGCATCAGGGAGCTCTGTGGGGGATTATGTGACAGAGTCTTCTTTCTAGGAAGAGGGACGGAAGGGAGAAAGGGCCCTTCTTTCCCGATGGGCCTTCTCTTACCTGGACTGTTGCCTGTAATCACACCCTCTCCACAGGACAAGGAAGAGAAAAGGGCTTGCTGGGGGGGGGGGGGAGGGAGGGTCGGTGGCCATGTTGCTGACTCAGCCAGTCTGGCATCTGCCTGCCTCTGACCTTGTCATCCTCAAAGAGTAGGGTTTTATTGTTTTGTTTTTCCATTTTCATGAGTACATGTGGTGCACATGTGCATGTGTATGTGCGTGCGTGCGCGAGCACGTTTTACATGCATATGAGCACACAGATATGGGCATGCATGTATGCGTGGGTTTGAGAGGTGCCAATCACGAGCTTGGCTGTCTGTGGATCTGTCCCTGTGAAGGTGCCCGCGATTCACTCCTACCTGCAAGTGCCGCGCTGGCCGCTGCTTGACACACACAGTACACACCTTCCCAGGGTGTCACACGGGGCAACGGACCTCCTTTCTGCCCTAGGCTTTAAACGAGTACGCCTTTCACCAACGTCTGGCATGGTGCTTCCCCCCCCCCCCGCCCCCCTTGTGCTTTTTTGCTACGGATTGTGCTGATTAAAGTGGCCTGGAGGTGGAGGGTGCCTCAGGCAGGACATGTATGTGTAGAGATTCTTGTGGGCAGGGGCCTCGCAGCCCTTGGCGATGAGCGTAGAGTGAATGCATCGTTCGGACAGGAGGCGTCGGAGACACACACACACCAAAGCTCCCTGGGCAGATTGTGTATCCGGCTCTAAAATGCTCAGAACCAGAAGAGCCGGAGACTTTGGAATTACTTATTTACGTGTTGTACGTGAGATGTCTTAGGGACGTAAGATTCCTTTTACCCCCCTGAAGGTATTTATTTACTCAACAGTGTAATAACTGTGTACAAAGCAGGGTTCCGTGGTGTGGAATTTTCCATCTGAGGTGTTAGGTCAGTGCTCAGAAAGGTGTGGGTTTGGGCAAGATGTGGTGGTACCCACCTGGAACCTCGGCGCTTGAGAGGCGGAGGCAGGAGAGTCAAGAGTTCAAGGCCTGTTGTTCAGATTTTAGAAGGTCATATAATAAAAAACCCGGATATTGGGGTGAAAGCTAAAAGATCAGAGAAGCAGAGCAAGCCACAGCCACCGCCTCTTACCTCACCACCTCCTCAGCCTGAAAGAGCTCCAGCCGAAAGGCCTCTAGCTGAATGAGCTTCCTCAGCCTTTAGTTCCTGACTCCTTACGCCTTATATACCTTTCTCCGCCCTGCCACATTTTTTCCTGGGATTAAAGGCGTGTGTTTCCCAAACAAAGGCATGAGATCTCAAGTGCTGGGATCAAAGGTGTGTGCCACCACTGTCGGCTCTGTTTCTCTCCTAGACTGAGTCAATCTCATGTAGTCCAGGGTGGCTTTGAACTCACAGAGATCCAGACAGCTCTCTGCCTGGAGAGTGCTGGCATCTGTGTTTGATCTAGTGACATGTGC
Organism: Peromyscus leucopus; assembly: GCF_004664715.2. Taxonomy (NCBI): domain Eukaryota; kingdom Metazoa; phylum Chordata; class Mammalia; order Rodentia; family Cricetidae; genus Peromyscus; species Peromyscus leucopus. Next base: position 16,246,959 of record NC_051082.1, read on the forward strand.
TGTTCTCTGATCTTCAGGCAAAGTTTATTAGGGTCCACAATATATCACCGCAAAGGCTATCCTGGACTACATAGTAAGTTTGGACC
>NC_051082.1:16252044-16284544 GCF_004664715.2 Peromyscus leucopus
GGATTCTCCGTCCGGATGCTGCAGGCAGGAGGAGAAGCTGCCACTCATCTCTGCTCGGCCTCTGCCCTGGTCGTTCACCACGTCTCCTGCTAGTCTCTTCCCTGTGCACCCTCCGGTGATGTGGTATGGTAGCTAACCAGCTGGCTTCAAGTCCAGGCTCCCACATAGGTCCGATGCGTGACTCTGGACACTGAACTGTGCCCCAGTTCTCCATCTGCACCATGGGGGGGACCATTTTCCAGAGGGGTCTGTGCAAAAGGTGGGGACAGCCAAGAAAGAGAAAACATCATCTGGTGTGACGGCTCGCCCTTGTCCCAGCGCTTGGGAGGTTGAGACAGGAGGATTACCATGAGTTCCAGACCAGTCCTTTGAGACTCTTCTCAGAAACAAAAGCAGGACCAAGGAGAAGGCCCAGTGGGTGTGTACGCTTGCCACCAAGCCTGATGACCTGAGTTTGATCCCCAGGAACCACATAGTGAAGGAGAATACTATCTCCTACAGGTTGTCTTCTGATCTGCACATGCACACACACACACACACACACACACACACACACACACACACACACACGTGCATGCATGCACCCCCACAAGCATGCACACACAAAACTGTAATTTAAAAAGCAAAAAAAAGGACATTAAGCATTTACATAATATGTGTTTGCTGCTTTTATACCCACACCCAAATAAGGCACGATCCTCCCCCTGCCCAGAGGCTCCCTGCTTTCCCAGCATCCACTGCAGCCTAAGCTGCAGCCATCCACACACTGAACTGCCTGCAGTCAGGGGTCTGCTAACCACCTGTAGCTGGGAGTATGTGTGCAGTGGCCCCCATGACTCATGGGATTCCTTCTGTGACCCCTAGTAGCTGGTGGCAAGGCAGGTCACACAGAACCCTGTATGGACGTGTCCCCTGGTCTAGCGTGCAGGGTGTCACACACATCAGAGTTCTCTCCTTCTCCCCCTCCCATGCCTTGACCCCCTCTGCATCCCTGTTCTTAGGTGTTCGTAAGTGAAACTTGATTCATCCTGGCATCGCAACGATCAGTCTGTATTCAGGGATGATTCAGGGATAGAAGCCCTGAGGTGGCTTCATTCTTGGGCCTGAGAGTGGCCCCCTGTGCCTGGGGTTCCCATGTGGTTTTGGTGCCTGACATGGAGGTCTCTGTTAGGTCTTTATTGCCGTGACAAATGCCAGCAACGGATGACTTCAGGGAAGATTTGATTTGACTCATGGTCTTGGCAGGTTGGGTTCCTGGTCAGCTGGTTCCGATGCTGTGGGGTGACTCCAAATAGCCTTTGTGGACTGTGGGGAGGGGAGCTGCTCATCTCATGGGGGGCAGGAAGTGGAGAGACAGTCAGGGAAGGACAGGACAACTCCTAGCCCCCAAGGACCTTCCCCCAGTGACCTGCTCCCTCCAACAAGGCTCTGCCTCCTCTCAATCCCATCACCTCATGAACTAGACCCTAAGAAGGACACAGTGCCTATCCCCTAGGAGTCCTGTGGTGATATATTGTGCACCCCAATAAAACTTATCTGGGGATCAGAGGACAGAGCCAGCCACTAGATTAGACTTAGAGGCCAGGCACACACCCTTAATCCTATCACTCGGGAGACAGAGATCTGTGGATCTCCGTGAATTCAAGGCCACATAGGGAACAGAGCCAGATGTGGTGGCACATACTTTTAATCCCAGCACTTGAAATCTCATGCCTTTGCTTGGGAAGCACATACCCCTTTAAATCAGGAAGTAATATGGCAAGGCAGAAAAAGGTATATAAGGCGTGAGGAAACAGGACTCACTGTCCTGAGGCTTTCTAAGGGGTAAGAACATGGCTGGCTTGCTCTCTGATCTTTTAATTTTCACCCCAATACCTGGCTCCAGGTCTTTTATTAATAAGACCGTTTAACAATTCGTGTTACAGAGTCCAGTTCCCACCAGTTAGTGTAGACCAGGAGATGTGGCCCTCATCACCACATGGCCCTCGGCCCTTTGTGATCTGCTCCTGCCCACGACTCTGGAGCCCACACTTGCCCCAGCCTAATCAACCAGGACCACAAGGGAACCCTAGCCCTCTCCCTGCACTGATAGGGGCCAGTGTGACAACCGCCAGGCCGAGCTCCCTCAGAAAAGGTACAGTAAGGAACGAGCATGGACACCTCTCTTCTCCATTGGTCTCTGCACCCTTCCACCTGACCCTGTTCAGCCACCGGACATCTGGGACATTTATTTGTGTGTTCTCTCTCCACAGCACACTATCATGAACTTACTGTCAGAAACATAGACAGACACCGTCATGTGTTTTTCTTAATGTCATAACAATAAAATTACAAGCTACCTCCTCTCTGTCAGCTGCAATTTGCCAAATAGTCTCAATTTCTCTCGAGAGATGGCTGAGGCGAATCTAGGTTCTTTAACTCTGAGTATAACTGTTGATATTAGCTCTCGGATCACATGTACACCACATGGTAGATCAATAAATCGATCCATCCATCATCTGTCTATCTATCATCTATCTATCTATCTATCTATCTATCTATCTATCTATCTATCTATCTACCTACCTATCTATCCATCTACATCTATCTACCTACATCTATCCATGTATGCATGTATGTATGTATGTACCTATCTATCTTCTGTCTGTCTATCCATCCATCTATCTACCTACCTACCTACCTACCTGCCTGCCTACCTATCTATGCAGGCTACAGAATAGTGCAAAGACTTAAAGAATCCACAGCAGAATTCAAGAAGCTTCAAAGAGGTGTGAGAGGCAGATGCCCCAAGGCTTATACAGCGCAAAGAGTCCTTGTGGGGATAAGAGGAGGAATTGGCCTGAGGTCTGCAGGGAGTGCCAGTACAGAGTCCAGCTGCAGGGTGGAGGTTAAGCTGAGTCTCAGGGTCAAGTCGAGATGTAGGACCATGAAGGATGGAGAGTCAGGGTCCAAATAGATAAATGGGCAGATGGATGGATGCCGTTAGTGTAGGCCCAAGCTGAGTGAAATCCTCTGAGATGGTTGGGAGTTCTCTGCCTGTAGGACTGGGTGGTCAGAAGACAGGTTGGTGGGGTGGTCACTATCTCAGTGTTGGGGGTCCTCCTCTTTGTGGGGTCCGGGTGAGGAGTTTGCATCCTGTCTTCCATCTGCACATCTGATATGTTTTCAGACTTAGATTTACTGGAGTGATTTTAATTGCCCATGTGTTCATATGGCCCCAATTTACTTTGATAATTTGAGGGGGACAGAACCGTTTCTACCACTCAGAATCGGTCATTTATCAGTCTGAGTCATGGGTGGCGCTGGACAGTTGGCTCATTCACGTCTCCCAAGCAACAGAGTCCACTGAATGGAGTGAAACCCAGCTTGTGAGGTGGGAATCAGGCCTGAAGGCCACTGTGTTACCCAGCTTGGACTCAGAAGGCACAGCCTGACTGCCAGCAACGCCCCTCCCTTCCTGGCTACTGAGGGCTCGGTTCTCCCAGCAGTCCTTGGGAGAGGCTCTCTCTGATACCTGCCTGGCTTCCAGGGCTGCAGACAACAGCCCCTTCATGTTGCTCCTGAGTAAACACGGCCAACCTGGCTTGCCCAGCCCCACAGAGGTGAGAGAGTCTTCTGTTGGCTGCTCCCTGTGGGCGACTGGTTGGGAAAGAACACAAAGGACCCAGTGTCTGTCCCTGGATGCCAGCACATGCCTCTGGACGGCTTTATCAGCCACATGCAGCTCCGGCCTTGTTTTCTCAGGTGTGGGGTAAACCCATGGTCTCTGGTGGGAAGGAACCAGCGGCCCCGCCTGAAAGAGCATCAACCATCAGCACAGACGGAGCTTGTCATGTGAGCCCGGGGGCAGACCAGACAGGCCAGTCTCCAAACACCACAAAGTGCCTTCTTTCTCCTCCATCAAAGACCTGGGGCCAAGGAGAGGCCCGGCCCAGTCAAGCTTTGAGATGTCAAGAGCGAGCTGGCAGGATGTGGTAGCTCCTGCTGCCCGGCAGGGAACACAGGAGCGGTAGTGTGGGAATGGGCATAGGCGCTGGGACCTGGCCCAGAGGAGGGAGGAGGACACTGAGGCCGCAGGCTGGGTGGGCCAGAGAGAGAGGCGAAAGGGATAGGTTCAGAAATCAGGCAGAATCATCCACTGTCCATCCATCCATCCATCCATCCATCCACCCATCCATCCATCCATCCACCCACCCACCCATCCATCCATCCATCCATCCATTTACCCATCCATTTGTCCATCTATCCATCCATCCACCCACCCACCCATCCACCCACCCATCCATCCATCCATCAATCTGTCATCCATCCTTCCATACATTCTTTTATCCACCCATCTATCCGTCCATCCTTTTGTCCATCTGTCCATCCATCCATCCTTTTATCCATCTGTCCATCTATCCATCTGTCCATACATACATACATACATCTACCAATCCATCTATCCATCCATCCTTTTATCCACCTGTTCATCTATCAATCTGTTCATCTATCCATCTGTCCAAACATACATACATATATACATACATACATACATACATCTACTGATCCATCTGTCCATCCATCCATTTACTGATCCTTTTCTCCTCCCTTCTAGCCACTCATCTGTTTTTCCTTCTATCCTTCCTTCTTGCCATCTACCCAAATATCCACTGGCTCTTCCCTTCTTCCTCTGCTTTTCCTTCATTTACTCTATCTTATCCACCCTTTCATCCTCACTTCCTTCCTTCCTTCTGTCTATTCATCCAGCCAGCCCATGAAACAGTGTCGGGCCCCCTCTTTCCCCATGATTGAAGGGGACCTCCCCCCACAAGCCTAAATACTGTGAGTGCCGCACTGCCCACATGGAATCTGCAAGTGCTTTTCCGTGACATGCGCATCCAGTCCTGGGAAAGAGCCCATCCCTGACTCCCAGGGTCACTCAGGGCAAGTCAGCGGAGCTAGTCGTGACAACAGGGTGGAGTGACCCCCCCCCCTCGCGAGGATGTAACTGGCTTATTAGAATGATGTCACGGGCTATCAGGGAGGTCAAACAATGGCTGAGGATGAGGTGCCTTGGTGGGGACGGAACTGGGGAAGGAACGTCACAGTTAGGGGAGCCCAGAAGGCTTAAAGATGGCAGGCAGCCCTGGGAGTTCCATGTCTTGCAGCAGAGCCAAGCTTGTTCTCCAAAGGCTCAGGCGATATTCCAGATGTGGAGCGCTAAGAAGCAAGTCAGCGATGTCATGTGGGTTCTTTGGTTGTTGTTTTGTTTTGTTTTTCAAGACAGGGTTTCTCTGTGTAGCCTTAGCTGTTCTGGGACTCACTCTGTAGACCAGGCTGGCCTCAAACTCAGATCCGCCTGCCTCTGCCTCCGGTGTTCTGGGATTTAAGGTGAGGGCCATCACACCGAGCGTGCCTATATATGAGGGGTAGAACACGTAAGTTCTTACTGACAAAATTCAAAGTATAACAGCACCTGGGTACAATGTTTCCTAAAGGTCTACCGGCAGTAATAGGATTCTCTTTTTTACATACTTAGGTGTGTGTTGGGGTGGGGGTGGGGTGCGTGCCATGGTGCAAGCGTGGATGACAGAGAGTGGTTGATCTCTTCTTTCACAGCGTGGGTCCTGGGGCTTGAACACAGGTCGTCAGGCTTGGCAGCAAGCACCTTGCACCCACTGAGCCGTCTCACAAGCCCGAGAATGACATTCTTAGGGGGAACTGTGGGAATGAAACTGTGCCGAGCCGTAGTTCGAGGTCCCTGTCTCCTGTCACCCAGTGACGTCACACTTTCACGTCAACTCTGCTCTGGGGCCACAGGCCGCATGAGGCACAGATTGTATGGGCTACTTTCTGTAACCTCTGGAGGAGTTAACATTCAGGTAACTCTCCACCCCGTGTGGCCTATGGAGCATCCGGGTTGAGAGGGCAGTGGCTTTATCCTTGGGGACTCTCAAGTAAACAGCAAGGCCAAATCAATACGATGAGGACTCTCCCCCCGCCCCCTCCTTTGGTTTTTTGAGACAGGGTTTCTTTGTGTAGCTTTGGCACATTTCCTGGAACTCACTCTGTAGCCCAGGCTGGCCTCGAACTCAGAGATCCGCCTACCTCTGCCTCTCGAGTGTTGGGATTAAAGGCCATCACCGCCCAGCGATGAGGACTCTTTAAATAGCCATGTTGGCAACTGCCATTGGAGATTCTGGAGCTGGTGATAACAGAAAAGATAACCTAGGAAGGAACTTAGAGGAACACAGATTTTTATACACCGTGTGTGTGTGTGTGTGTGTGTGTGTGTGTGTGTGTGTGTGTGTTGTTCATGGGAACCTCCAAGGTGCCACTGCCACAGAAGGGTGGCAAGGTGGCAGGGACCTTTGATTTAGGATTCAGAGTGAGGGTCCCAAAGTACTGAGGCCTCCAAGATGGGGCCGTGAAATTGAGGGGACAGAGGTAGGTGGCCCGGATATTGACAAGGTCCTTCATGGGACTTTGAACAGCATCGGCGACAGATGAGGTCAAGCCGTCTAGGAACCACGGGCTCCAAGCAAGTGGCAGGTGGTGTGTACCAGAGCTCAGTGCCAGCGTGGGGTGGGGTGGCATGAAGTAGGGTGGCTCGGGGTGGGAGAGCTCAGCCACTCCCTGAGCTCAGCCTGGATTTCCCGTTGCTGACTGCTCTGTAGCCAACAACCAGGAGAGTGGTTAGCTGTCATGGGTCTGTGCTGGACTCTCCTGGAAAAGGTTCCCAGGTACACACGCAGCCCTATTCTTTACTTCTGCCCACATGTCACCAGTGGCCTGGCCTGTGTTACCCCAATAGTCATGCGTACTCCATTCAGCCATCTACCCTGGTTGTCACCGAGGCCTGCGTAAGGACGAACTCCTCATTCCCAGGACACTTTTTCCATCTCCTTCTGGCCTGGTGCCTGCTGCCTGCTCATGGAGCTCCGGCCGTATGAATGACAGGTGGGCGGGGCCTCAGACCACCCATCCCCAGTCAGAGGTGCCCAGTGTGGTTCACACCCACAGTCGCTCTTGCATTCAAGTCCCTTTGTCACGTTCTCCTCACATTGTGACCTCCCCAGGGACACTTACCTCTGCTGAACTGTATTCCACGGTTCACTTCCCAGCCAAATATTCCCATCCAGCTGCACCATGCACGCCCCGGGATGCCAGGAAATGCCTGCGGTGTTCAGTATCATCCCCCTGAAATGGTGCCCGGGGCTCAACAGATGCGCAGGTCTTTTCTGGAAGTTTCTACTGAGTGCCCTGTACCATCAACCTGTTTCCCCATAAACACCAAGACTCCATTCCCAGCCACAGGAACACAGGGCCTGTGTTCACAGCCTTGGGTCAACACTGGCCAGGCCCTGGCATTTCCCGATTCCTGCCACCGGGCAGAGTCTGGGCGCGGTGCGCCTGCAGCCTCTCTTCCAAAACCACGGTTGGTTTGAAGTGAGGGAGCCGAGGGCAGGGAGGTGCCCTGCTGGCCACAAGGCTGTTTTCACAGCTTCTCACGTAGCGTCAGGAGCCTGCCAGCCGGACCCACACTGTGGTCTTGTTTCCCCTCAGGCCTCCACATGAACCCGCCCAGGGGCCTGGCTCGTCTCCGCTGCTGGCACCGGTCAGGGAGCTGTGTCTGCTCTCCATCTCGAAGCAGCTCTGTGGGAAGTGTGTGTGGACGTTGGGGGTGGGCTGGTGTGCCCCCGGGCAGGACGCTGGCACAGGGAGCAGCCTGAGGCTTTATTTGTCACCAGCAGCATGGGGAGCTCCTGGAGCTTTGGCTGTGTGAGATGTCACCCCAGCCTAGCTTGAGGGACTGACAGGTGGATGAGGCTAGCTCTCCTCGGCCCCTGGCTGGCTAGGACTCTAGGGATGTTCAGGGCAGATTCTGGTCCGGAACCTTCTGAAGGCCACTCAATCTTATGTTGGATGACCAGTTGGGAATATGGACACATGACCACTCTGACTGGTTCTGGCACTCCAGGAGCAAGCAGCCAGGCGAACCCCAGACAGCCATGTCCCATAGTTCCCCGGAAACTTCTGGGAAACGGGAAACACTTCAGGATATTGCTGTAGGCCATGCCTTTCTTTTCTTTTTTTCCTCTTTCCTTTCCTTTTTTCCTTTCTTTTTTCTTTTTCTTTTTTTCTTTCTTTTTTTTTTTTAAGATTTGTTTTTAGATTTGTGTGCCTGAGTCCAGAAGAGGGCTTTGAGAATCAAACTCAGGTTCTCTGCAAGAGCAGGTAAGGAATCTTAACCACCGAGTGACCACCTCTTTTTTTTTTTTTTTTTTTTTTTTTTTGAGGCAGAGGCTTAGGTACCCCAGGCTGGCCCCAAACTCACAATGCAGCTGAGGATGACCTTGAATGCCTGATCCTCCTGCCTCCGCTTCCCAAGGTCTGATTACAGGCCATCATACTTGGTTTACAGGGTCAGGGAACCCAGGTCCCATTGCCTGCTAGGTGAGTGTCCTTCCCACTGGGCTACTACTCCGGGTCAACTCTTTCTGAATTCATCCACACAAGCCCACAACCTCACCCCAGTCAGAGTAAATGCATTCTTCCTTCTTCCCGGAGGGACCCTTAGGCCTGTGGGAAGGAGCCTGAACTGCCCGCCACCCTCTGGATCAGAGATCCCAGCAGAGTAAGAATTTGGCAAGATCAAGGGGGTTTGGAGTCATCTCCTCCCATGGATATCATGGTCAGCTATTTGAAACCAGAGCTGGCCCACAGATTTGGGGGCATTTGAAGTTGTGTTTCGGGTTTTGTTTTGTTTTGTTCTCTTCCCTCTTCATGAACATCAGCTTCTTAACTAGTAACAGCCGAACGTGGGAACCCACATGTCTGAGGTCCGCATGGGCCCTCCGGGCTCAGCAGCTCTAAATGATTTTCTAATCCAAGAGGACAGAGAGCTCAGGGACTCTCACCATGCCTTCTGGGGAAGCTGTTGGAACAATTCTGTCACCTGTCTCTGATGCCATGCTGCTGAACACACAGTCACCGCGGGAGGCTCTAGCTATTTACTATAAAGTCTAAATTTAGGGAAATAATTTGCTTCCAAACCGCAGGGTCCACATGCCAGGTTTCCACCACATGCCAGCCACGGGTGGCCAGTGGCTGCCACACTGGGCAGTGTCCACGTGGACTGTGCCCATGACCACGGAAGCCTAAGGGAAACTTCCTATGACTGTGTTTCCCTGTTGTTCGGTGTTTTTTATATTCTTCCAGAACCTTCCTTTAAGGATATATTAATGCACTTAACATACTAGGCCCCAGGTACCCACCATTTGTGACCCCTAAGGGTGTTTTATGCCTTGCCAGGGATGTATCAGCTAAGACGCCGGAAGCCGCCTGTCTGTGGGAAACGGGCTAGTCTCCCCCTTCTCAGCCTCCTCCTCCATCTGGGTAACAAATGACCTTCACAGTGACAGATGAGTCAAGGGTTTGACTAAGCCAGCTGCAAGTTGATCAAAGCTAAGCCAAAGGCCATGGGAATTACTTTGAAGTAGGACCACAGAACCAGAACGGAGTCCTCTCACCACGCCAAAGGTCCCCTGTGCCCCGCGTGAGCCCCAGGAACGGTGATGTCACAGGGTCAAGGTGTCACCAGCTTCCTCCCCGGAGTTCTGCCTGCAGTGAGGTGAGGCCTTGGGGTCCTTTGCAGGAGCCCTGTGTGCCGGCTGCTGTCAAAAGGGGGTGGTGTCGCTTCCCTGCAGTTTGGGGACATCTGGCTGCCTGCTGAGCTCAGCACTACCACAAAGGGCAATCATTGTCACTCTTAGTCCAGCCGTCTTCAAGAAAGAGAAACCCTAGATGGCAGGCGCCTTGTCTGAATATGCCCACCAGAACAGGCCACCAGCCACAAAGACGCCAGAGTCCTAGGACATGGGACATCAGGGTCTTAAGACAGTGAGTGTCACATCTTAAAGGCCATGCACATCTGTCACGACCCCCGGGTCATTCTGTGAGCCCACCCTGACTCCAGTCCCTATTTCTTCAAGAGCTTGGATCTGCTCGGCCCCAAACGCACTCAGCATGTGAGTGGGAACGAGCTGGGCATCAGCCACGGATGTGAGAGACTGAGACCAGCAAGATTCCTGAGATGGGATCCAGACAGGTTCCGGAGTGGATGTCTGGGAGGTTCCTGTTCCCTGCTGGTGGCATCATGACACTAAGTCTGTCTTTACCAGCTGGGGTTTACAGGGACACTTGAATCCTATGGTGGTTCTGCTGGACAGAGCGCCCGAGGGAGGGTCTCCGAACACAGCTCACTCTTTCTTATGGTGCCAGGACTGAGGGTCACAGGCGGCTCTGCCCTGCCAGGTCTCTGACCACTGCTGGGCGGCCACGCACAGCAGGCGACTAGAAGGGGCAGTGGGTGGTGGTGGGGTAGGGGGGTGGGGGTGGGGATGGGGGGTCCCGGGGTCCCCTCATCTGGCCTCCCGCCCTCCTCCACCCTATAGCTGTGATCAGAGCTTTGTAGAGCATGCAACAGGCACGAGGGGTATCTCCCTGCACCCTGGCTCTGGAAACTTCCCAGTGAACCTACAGATCCATAGCAAGCCGCAGTGGGCCGGTTAATCATGTGTGCGGAGGAAGGTAACGGCCCCCGTGAAGGGGGAAATGACAGCCCCCGGACCACCAGAGGTCACTCAAGCTGTCAGCAGCTGCGGGGTCCACCCTCCTTTAGAAAGTGTGCCTGTCACTCATCCCAGAGTGAGGACAGGTAGCACCCGGGGAGGAGTCCCATGACCTCTCTGCCTAAGCACAGACTTGTAAGGTCAGCTTTCCCCAGAGTAATTAGCCATCCTGCAGACACACTGTTTTTCTTTCTGGCCCCAGAGTTAATTATCAGAAATGAACTGCGAGCCTGTTTTCCTGTTGGTCTGCCGGTCTTTACAAGCTGAGGGCTCGGGGAACCGTGTCGTTCAGGCCCTCCACGCGTGCACGCAGCAGCCAGCCTGGATGAATAAAGTCTTTATCTACAGTTCCCACTCTTTCCCAAAGAAAGGCAAGGCTTTAAGATAGCTTACCAAAAAAATCACATCTATAAATAATAAAAATAAAAAGATAGGTGTAACAGAAATGCCAGGTCCAGTGAAAGAGTGTGTCTCCAGCCACCTTTCGAGCAACTATGTGTGATGGTTCAGCCCGACAAGTCCTGGGAGCCGGACCAAAAAGGGAGACTCTGCTCTCTCACATGCAGGATGAAAGACACAGCAATTCCTGTTTATTTCTGGTTCCTCATTCTGGAATACATCCTACGTTGGGTTTTAATAAGGAATATAATAAGGATATCATGTTATAGTAATCTTGACAATGGTGTGGTCGCAGATGCATATACAAAACTTGCTCTGTAGACCGGGCTGGCCTCGAACTCACAGAGATCCACCTGCCTCTGCCTCCTGAGTGCTGGGATTAAAGGCATGCACCATCATGCGTGAATGAGTAACTGATGATTCTCTCTCTCTCTCTCTCTCTCTCTCTCTCTCTCTCTTTCTCTTTTTTTTTTGTTATTTATGTGTACATATGTGTATCTGTGTGTAGATGTGAGCATGTGAGTACAGTGCCTGTAGTGACCAGAAACCGGCATTGGATCCCCTGGAGCTGGAGTTTCAGGCAGTTGTGAGCTGTCTGAAGTGGGTGCTGGGAACCGAACTCAGGTCCTCTGGGAAAAGCAGCAAGCGCTCTTAACCACAGAGCCAGCCCCATGTGTTCTCTAAGCCAATGCCCAAATGCCCCTTTGCCGGAGAGACCATCTCCAGCCACCTTGCTCCTGTGCTGTCACCTCTGGTCACTTGACTTCGTATCAGGTGTCACCCCGCAGCCACCCTGCTTCTTGTCTCGCTCCCCTGCTCAGGAGACCAAGGAGTTTATCTTAAGCATGTCATACCGCGCTTGCAATCACCACATAAATATCACACACTCGGCGCGTGGCTGACATCCCCAAATGCCAAGGATACAAGTCGTGGCCAAGTCTACATCTACAGTCCTGGATGTTATGTACTGCCTAACTGTTACTTATAGGCCAGGGAGAGACTCTGTCTTAAAACCCTGGTGCAACCGGGTGATGGTGGAGCACGCCTTTAATCCCAGCACTCAAGCAGCTGGTTACAGAGTGAGATCCAGGAAAGCGCAAAGTACACAGAAAACCTTCTCGAAAAACAAAAAAAAAAACAAAAAAAATGCTAAGAAACACACACACACACACACAAAATCACACAATCACACAATCACACATACATTTTTTTTTTCAGTGAGTCAGTGTAAAGAGACACAGAATCTCAGCGCGGTGGTGGTGCAGGCCTTTAATCCCAGCACTTGGAGGCAGAGGCAGGCGGATCTCTGTGAGTTCGAGGCCAGCCTGGTCTACAAAGCAAGTTCCAGGAAAGGTGTAAAGCTACACAGAGAAACCGTCTCGAAAAAACCAAAAAAAAAAAAAAAAAAAAAAAAGAGAGAGAGAGAGAGAGAGAGAGAGAGAATCTCAACCCCCAGGCCACTATGACTTGACTAGGGTGGCATCTTCCGGCCCACAGCCATGCCATCAGCTCAGCTTACTTCCCAGGCTGGGACCAAGAGCACCCTGGTCTACACACAACCTAGCACTGCCTCCCAAAGCTAGCCGGCTACACAAAAAGCAGCCCATAGCCCTGCTGTGGCTCAAGTGTCTGCACCTCCTGAGACAGTGGCGCTCTCCTTAGCTTGTGGGTTCTGACAGGTTGCCTAGCGCTTCTCAGACAACCTAGCAGGAAGTTATGGACAACACCCCCCTCCCCGGTCCCCAAGTCAAGAACAAAGAAACAGAGAAACATTTGGCAATTTCTCCAGATCTGCTGGGGCCTGGCCTCGAGGTCACAGGGGAAAGTAGTCACAATCCATAAAAGTGACAGGAGACACATCCCATTACCTGTGTTATTCTTGGACTGAGGTTCCATTCTGGAGACACTTGAGCCCCAGGAATGGGATCCCTGAGGGTGTTGCATAACTTCCTGTGGATGGTGTGGGGGGCATGCAGCAGCATGAGGCTGGGGACCCTCAGATTGCGTAAATTCCATCTCGCTTTGTCCTGCAATGGCTGTGGGGCCCTCGTCTGTCTGAGCTCCCACCCAAAGGATGGATGGAGGTGACCAGGTGACAAGGGCATGGGCCGTCGGGCCTGCAGTGGGAGGGGGTTGTCCTTCCCAGTGGGCTCAGGCTGGGTCACCTCATTCTTTGAACGGTTTGCCTGTGGCAGAGACCCCAGGCTGCTGGCCTCCTGTCACAGCCAGAGTCCGGTGTCAAGAAAGACTCCAGCGACCGAGCCAGGCACCGAGCTGATTGGAAGCTGTGGCTGGCAGGCCATCTCACGTCCTCACCTGGGTGACCGGGTGCAAGGGGACCCTCAAGCAGAGCTGGAGGCCCAAGCTCGTTTGCTTTTGTGTTAGTGGGTGGACTACACCTCACTGGCTCTCAGTTTGCGGTGGGAGCAGCCTCCCCCTCCCCAGGCTGCCAAGTGAGAATATGGCTCCAGTTCCGGCTCCGGCTCCAGCTCCGGCTCCGGCTCTGGCTCCGGCTCCGGCTCTGTATTGTGGTTCCCTGAGCTTGAACCATTTGGATCCCAGCCCCTGTGGCCATCACGTTCCTGCCATCTCAGGGACCTGAGAGGGCACCCAAGAAAGGCAGGCTCCGGGCTGTTTCCCTGATCTTTTTAGAGTTCTCTGTTGGGGCACAGACTACAATATCCCAATTCAACACCCTTTTCTCTTTTTGTTTGCTTGTGTTTGTTTTTGTTTTTTAGAGTCAGGGTTTCTCTGTGTAGTTCTTGATATTCTGGAACTCACTCTGTAGACCAGGTTGGCCTCGAACTCACAGAGATTATCCTGCCTCTGCTTCCTGAGTGCAGATAAAGGCGTGTGCCCGGTTTTCAACAACCTTTTACTGTCTCTCTCTTTTTCCGGTTTTCTATGACCAAAGGTCACAGTCCACAAGCACCCCCACCACCAAGTGCGGGAGCGCAAGTGACCCCTGCCCCTTACTAGAATATTGCTCCTTCTAGCATTTCCTACACCTGGGCCCCTGCAGGCAGCCTTGTGCATTCAGCTGCTCACATGTGGTGTGATGCTTCTGAGTCGTGTGTGTCCTTGTGTGTGTCAAAGGTCCACCCCAGGCCCTGCTGATCAGTCTTCTTCTTGTCCACTCAGCAGTTGATGGACAGTTGGGCTGGTTGTGAAAAGATGACGTGGCGATGTTGTCCATTGCAGCCTGCAGGTACTCACACAGACTTCTCTTCCATGGCTCTTGCATGCCCCTCACAGAATCACTGTTACACTTCTATTGAATCACTCTTACACTTCTATTGAGTCACTTTACACTTCTATTGAATCACTCTTACACTTCTATTGTTCCTGCCTGGCTGTTTCTCAGTGTCCCTCCCTTTGTATTCCCATCAGTCGAGCTTGAGAGTTCCAGTTGCTCCAAATCCTTGCCAACACTTGATGTTGTCTGTCTTTTTAACCTTAGCCATTACATGAGGTGTGTTAGGCTCTTGTCTCATGGCTACAATCAAATGCTGACCAAAGCAACTTGAGGAGGGAGGGTTTGTTTAGGCTCACAGTTCCAAGCAATACAGTCATCACAGGCAGAGAAGCCCCCGCAGCAAGAGCAACATTGTTACCAGGAGGTGACTGGCAACATTGTACCCACTGTCGGGAAGCAGAGATGAACGCTGGGGCTCAGTTCACTATCTCCATTTTATTCAGCCCAGGGGATGGTGCCGCCCACATTTGGGTGCATCTTCCCTCTCGAATTAACCCAATCTAGAAACACCCTCACAGATGTGCTCAGAGGTTTGTTTCCATGGTGATTCTAGATCCCATTAAGTCTTCAATCAGCATGAGCCATCACTGGTCCTTCCTCTGGCTTTAGGCTTCCTGCCCTGGCCGTAACTGCAATCCCTCCCTGTAGGGCTCTGGGCTTGTCCCTATGGTAGCTCAGCTTCAAGCCAGATCCCAATAAGCCTGCCTATGTCCAAGTGTTCTCTGAACCTCTGCTGGGCTGGGTTGGCCTACTGCAAGGTGAAAGACACAGAAAACTGTCAAACACCCTAGTTGTCCCATCACTACCAAACCAGCCTAGCCAACAAATATGTGGACCAGCCCAAGACTGATCTTCAGTGCTAGCTGCCTCCAAATACAAGAACGTGAACTCCTATGGGCGAGTGACTGAGTCTGGGGATGCCTGTTACTCGGCATGACTGAAAAACAGATAGCCAATACATCTCATCCAAAGACTAAAACTGGGAGATAGACTTTATCTACTAGGCTTTTTTATGAACTGAGAATAGCCCATTATACAGACGAGCACACCAAGGCTCAGAGAGTTGTAACCACTCCCTCTAGGTCACACAGCAGAAGTCTGTTGATAGCTGTGACTCTGGACCCTAGGCAGGTGGAGGAGCCTGGGGCATCTTTCAACCATTCGGCAGGTGGTAGTTGGGCACCGACCATGTACCAGGGTAGAGTGGTAGCCCCAAATCACACATGGCCTTTTCCTCATAGAGTGTGGAGTTTGAAACTTGATGGCCAATTATCACCCTGAGATGAGCGCCACACAGGGAAATGTCTCCATGTAGTGAGGGAGTGAGCTGGGGGCCTGGCCTAGAGGATCAGGGGACTGGGTTGACTCTGGGCATTCCTGCCTTAGCTGCCTATATAGTTTTCTGTTTCTAACCTGATTCCTTCCCCCGAGCCCTGTCACTGAGAGGCCCAGAGGACGTGTGTCCACAAAGTTATGCTTGCCTGCACTGATGCAGCAACAGCCACCTCTGCATGTGTGTGTGTGAGTGTGTGTGTGCATGCACACGTGTGTTCACACATGTATGCCTGTAAGTGTACAGACACATGGTCTCTCTGACAACACAGACTCTACCCAGCAGGACAGGGCTCATTCTCAATTGTTTCCTTTTCTTCTTTTTATTTTATGTGTATGAGTGTTTTGCCTGCATGTGTGTATGTGCACCCTGTGCATGCAGTACCCTCAGAGACCAGAAGAGGGCTAGAGTTACAGACAGTGGTGAGCCACCATGTGGATGCTGGGAATCAAGCCCAGGTTTTCTGGAAGAGCAGCCAGTGCTCTTAACCTCTGAGCCAGCTCTCCATCCCCTCCATCATGTGTCAATGTTCTTCAGATTCACTTCCTGTGGTCCTGCTGGAACACGAGCTCTTTCTAGTGAGACTATGGAGGGGCTGTGAATAATCGAGCTGTTCTCTTGGGACAAGGACATTCAGTCGAGGCAGATGACACAGCCTCTGTGTTTCACCCCACACCTTTGCTCTGGCACTGAGTTCTGGCCACCCAGAGGAAGACATGTCACATCTCATTTGTGCTGGGATGCTGTGAGCTAGCAGTGGCCCTGTGTGCATGCTACAATGACTTAATGCAGTGTTTCTCAACCTGTGGGTTGTGACCCCTTGGGGGGTCAAACAACCCTTTCAACAGGGGTCACATATTAGATATCCTGTATATCAGATATTTACATCATGAGTCATAAAAGTAGCAAAATACAGTTATGAAGTAGCAATGAAAATAATTTTATGGTTAGGGGGTCACCACAACATGAGGAACTAACTGTATTAAAGGGTCGCAGCATTAGGGCCACATGGTGAGGCGTAACAGGAGAGGCATGGCTTGACACGCTCCCAGGGTCATGGGAAGGGGACAGGACAGAGGGACAGCCATAAAGACAGCATTACTCAGCAGGTCACCACCAGGCCGCTCGCTGGGTCCCAGCCCATGAACTGCCTCCCTCAGCCACACGCAGGGCTGCTCCCAGGAGGCAGGTGTGAGCAGAGCAGCAGCCTCTGGAACACCACCCATCCAAGATGCCTCCTGCCGCAGGAGGTTCCGATTTGCGGGTGATCTTGCAGTATCCGTACAGCTTTGAGGAGAGAGACATAGACCTGCGGGTTTTCCTGGGACACATTGCTGTTTTCACTCTGCCTGCCTTGTGTGGTCTCTGTCCTGGTTTAATTACCTCCATTGTGATAGATGGGGCTTAGCAGGACCCAGGCTGCTTGTAGGCCCTTGGTCCTCCTTCCGCAGCTTCCTGGCCTCCACTGTCCTTGTGAAACCCAGGCAAGTGGGGTCGGATGGATGGAGGGCTCAGCCGTAGAGGTGATACTATTGTGAGGTGAGAAAGCACGCAGTGTGTCACATGGACCTTTCATGATGACTCAGGCGCTGGAACTCCAGCAGGGTTTCATCCACTCCGCAGTTTGGGATCAGGTCTTTTCATGGGACCCCCAACTTGTTAAAGTTCTTAGGATTCAGGATGCTGCCCTTCCCACTGGCATCGCTTAACCTCCACAGTGAACAGGGGAGGGTCCTCACAGGCAGGACTGCCCGGGACAGTAGGGGAGCAAGGCCTGATGGCTCAATCACTCCCCTGGGAGGCTGAGGCAGGACAGTCACAAGTTCAAGGCCAGCCTGGGCTACGGAGTGAGACCCTGTCTCAAAATAAGAAATGAAAGGAGAGCTAGGGACTGCAGCGTGAGTGAGGCCCTGGATGCCACAGTAGGACTTCAGAAGAAAGGCAGTTGGTGTTGTGGGGTATCTACCTGAGAAGCCTATCTAGACACACTTACGCTAATAGAAAGTCTTGATTAGCCATCTGGTGACCACACTGGGTGTTCAGGAACCCTAGCGTAGTCCCGAGCTTCTCTCAGGGTGAGCTTTTAAGCGCAAAAACACATTCTTGCTTGACACACCTCAGTTAGCCAGAAGCAGAATGGCAGAAGCCGAGGAGAAAGGTTACTACGGTTAGAGACTTTCCCAGAACCGTGGACTTTGACGGATCGGGCGGGTCTTTGTTCTTGTTGGCAGGTGCTGAGGCCTCCATGCTGGGTTTCAAGGCCTGAATGTACATCCATCATGGCGTCAGCTGCGCTAAGGTCTGGGGGTCTGTTACACTGATGGAGTGTTACTGAGATTAGGTCATATGGAGAAAGAGGAGACCTAAAGCCCGTGAACTCTACCGGCTCCCAGACTCTTACATTCTCTCAAAAGCCTGTTAGCATTTAACAACCTCATTTTCATCAAATTTTCCTTGATGATCTTGTGGATCAGGCTCCTAATTTTCCTTCCAATCTTCTCTTCACTGAACTCATTCTAGCTTTCTTACCGTGGCTTGAAGATACTGTGGAAATAACACTGTGCTTTGGGCTGGCAATTTACTAATCCCGGGCTAAATCTGGTCTGTGGAATGTGTTTGTCAATAAATCTTTATTGACACACGACAATGTCCACTGCTGTGAGGACAGATCCACAAAGTGATCTCCTACCTGCACAGATCAAGCATGCTGAGCCGGGGCTAGGTGTTTAGTGAGGGTACCAAGGGTGAAAGGTGGGGTGCACACAGTCAAAGCTTTAGAAATCTGGAAAACCTACCTGGGTCCCTTCGGGCGTGGCCCATAGACCACAGGACACCCCCAGCCTTCAGCCCACTTCCCTTTCCTTCCTGCCTCTTCCCTTTCTTTGAGGGGAGAATGGAAGCCAGGGCCTTGGACACTATGCCTAGGCTCTTACACAGAGCCCCACCCCTATCCCGGTTCACAGGCATGACAGTCACCAGCCATCGATGATACTGGAGCCCGCGAGCTGGAGCGAGCTGGAGCGAGCCGCACTGGGATGCAATACACCTGTAAAAGACACCGAGTTTAATGGGTTGCTATGAAAAATGAATGCAAGCATACACATCAATCTCCAGCTTAAACTATAATCTTGGACCATTGGACTGAATAAAAATAGACGATTATAGTTAATTTCACCTGCCTTTCTTCCCGCCCTCATTGCTATGGCTACTAGAAAAATCTCACCCTCGTGTGTCATCCCATCTACGGCTCAAATGTCGTGTCTGTCACTAAGTCAATAATATCGGAGCATCCATCTTCTTCAGTCCTGTTGGCCCACAGACACTATGTGAGATCCGCAAGCCAGTCCTCCGCCTCTGGGAGCCTCATTAAGGGGAACAGCGTGACATCCCTCCAGGGTTCAGTTCAGGGCGACATGTGAACCGCACATCGCCATGACACCCAACCCATGCTGGGTAAGCAAATGAGATGTCATGGCCGCCTCTGCCCCCTGCTCTGAATCCTATTCCTTTTCTTTCTTTTAACGTTTCTTCTCCTGACACACACACACACACACACACACACACACACACACACACACACACACACCGCAGTGTCCCCATAAAACCTCCCACCTCCAGGGATACCCGGGTGGCCCCTGTTTCGGAGCATGGACAGTCTTTCCTGTGATGTCTGGCTCCTGATCATCCAGTCAGTCTGCGAGTGACCTATATGCCCTCGCCCTACTGCATCTATCCATCACTCTTCAAGGGGTCACTGGTGAACCCCTTCTGCCCACACCCTGGCCCCCCCTCCAGTGTTTCAAACCACTGTTCCTCACTGGCTCCATCCTTGGCCCTTTCAGTTGAAAAGTGAACCAAACCTGTAGAGTTCCTCTGAAACAGTAGGAGAGGAACCCTAAAACAGTGGACCACAAGGAATTACCACTGCCCCAAGGAGTCCCATGAATCATAGAGAGCCAGCCGAGGCTCTGACAGGGAGTTTTGCAGCCCTGGTGAACAAGGCTCTGGGTTTTCATTTCATCCTTTATGTAAAAATTCTAACACTGACACAGGGAAAGGCGAGAAACTAGAAGGTTCCCTCTCCCCAGAGCTGGCTAAACTGTAACTAGATCCAGTTTCTTTCTTTCTTTCTTCTTTTTTTTTTTTTTTATCAATCTCTGTTTCCTAATTTCTTTAGAGCACAGGGAAATCGAGGCAGCAGGTCTACCAACCTAGATGTCTGGTTCAGGCTAGCTCGCTCACCCGCCCCCATGACTGAGTCTCCCTCGGGTGGGTAAGGCGAGGAGGCTGCTGCCACTCTCATGGACAATGAGGTCATTCCTGCTTGGAAATGCCTATCTCCAGCTGGCTGGGACCTGCCCCTGCTGCCCAAGGCCAGGAGTGCCTGTGAGGAAGACATGCCATCCATGTCCTCCACACCAGGCCACCAGAGAATGGGGGAGTCAGGGCTCCCAGCTCCTTGTATCATTATGTGCTGAGCCATAAACAGCTCTCCAGGCCCCAAATTAAAAGGTCTTTTATTGGGAGAACAGACCCAAACAAATGCCAGCCTCCAACTGAAATGCACAGATAAACCAGTGCCCAGGGCTGTGGTCCACACATTCGGGAATGTGAGCCAAGACCATTGGCGTGGGCATGTGAAGAAGGAGGAGAGGTCCCCAACCAGATCAGCATGTCCAGTCTCCAGGTCCAAGGTCCTGGACCCCCAGGAAGAAGGGCAGACACCCCACCTCCCAGCCAAGAACTCCAGCAGAAGAAGGCTGAAGCCAGAGAAGGGAATCTTAGACATGCCAGGGACTATGTCCCCTATCTGGGCCTGTCTCTTATCTGGGACCCAACATAAGCTGGCATCCGGTCTTTTTGTCTGTTCCCTGCCAAGGCGACCTGGTTCTTAGCTCCATGCCCGGTTACCTGATGATGGCAGGTATCACCAAAGCCCAGCGGGATGTCCCATCCCCAGGGACTCGGTGTCAAATGGCAAGTATGCCACAGTCTTGTGAAGCCAATTGTGTTCGCACATTTGTGTCCCCAGCATGGAGCCCAGACTGTCCCGTGTCCCACTCGGCAGCCACGGGAGCCACCCAGCAGCAGCAAGAGCATGGGAAACGAGACTCGTTACAGCCCAGAGTGAACTGAGGCTCAGACCAAGGGAATCCCCAAGAAGGACAGAACACAAGAAGATAAAAGCCATGGGAGTGTCTGTCTCCCCACCCCATCACACTGGCCGCAGCAGGTCACAAGCCAAGCCCGGCTCCACGATGGTAAAGGAAGATGCCACTGTCACTGAGAGCAGGGTGGCGGGATAAGAAAGGGGCAGGTGGCACAGGCTCGTTCTTAGGTGTTCTAATGCTGCCCCTCCTGATCTAGACTACTACGCCGCTGTCAGGGAAGGTGAACTGTTGACAAGCAGCCTGGGCAAGAACAAGCGACACTAATCCACTATCTCGTAGGGCAGACACTACGGTCTACCGCTGGGTCAGGAAACTGAAACAAGGAGGCTGGAGAGACGCTGCAGAGGCTAAGAGCGCATGCTTCTCTTCCCGAGGACCCAAGTTCGTTTCCCAGCATGCACAACCACTGGTAACTGGTCTTTGCCGGCACACGCACTCAAGTCTGCTTACCTACACAAGATACATAATTCATTCTATAAAGGAAAACGAATCTTAAGAAAAATAGAAGAAATGAATTCTAAATACTAAGGACAGAAGAATTAATGAAACAAAACAAAAAACAAAAACCTCCTCAGAAGGCTGGGCTGCAGGTCAGCCGTAGAACGCTCACCTGGTGCGTACAGAGAGAGCCCTGGGACATTGCCAACATAGGAAAAGGGGGAAAGATGTGGGCCTGGGGAGACAGCTCAGTGGTTAAGAGCACTGCCTGTTCTTGCAGAGGACCAGGGTTCAGTTCCCAGTACCCACATCAGGCTGCTCACAACACCTGTAACTCTAGTTCCAGGGGATCTCTTTCCCTCTTCTGGATTCCACAGCCACCTGCACTTACACACACACACACACACACACACACACACACACAACACACACACACACAGAGAGAGAGAGAGAGAGAGAAGAGAGAGAGAGAGAGAGAGAGAGAGATGCACATGCAAATGCACAATTTTTTTTAATTAAACATAATTAACAGGCTATATAACCCCTCACCTCCACGAGTCTCCGTTCTTACAACCTGGCTTGCTCTTTGTCCCAAGCCTCAGCTTGCTTCACTAATCAAAACCTCATGATGCCAACGTTGTCGGGATCCATTCCACCCATTGATCTGCGCCCTCTTCAGCTGCCGTGGGATTGGTTCCTAAAGACAATCTCGGGAGCTCTGTGACATCACATGAGGGATGCCCTTACCAGAGAAGGGCTCAGGAGGATCCCTGAGTCTCCACCCACCTCAGACCTGGAAAGAGCAAAAAACAGAGCAGAGAGGATACAGAGATCCTGGCTCCAGATGCTCGAGGGCCAATGGTTTGGCCTCACCTTGGGGCTGGCCGCCTCGGATCACTCCACAAACCTGAGGTGGGTCGAGATTCTCAACTGCTCTCTCCAAGTTTCATTTTTTCTCATTTCGGCTCAGCCCTGTGTGTACTGTGGTCAACAGAGGCAACATGATGGGGCAGGGTGTGCCCTACACATACCTGTGTGTATGTGTGTGTGCGTGTATGCACATGTGTGTGTGTTTGTATACATGTCTGTGGGCATGTTCACATGTGTCCTGTAAGGGAGAGGACTTTGGAGACCCAGTTCAGCAGGGCTGAGCTGTGACCGTGACTCCCGTGGCATCCTGTGGTCACCTCTGGTTAGCAAGGTGTGACTATAGGAAACATTGACTCTTAGTTGTCGTAGAACGGCATGGGTGCCACTGTGCCCCCTCACCCTGGAGGGTCTATTAGGAGCCTCAGAATTTGACCCGATGGGACCCTGGATGGGGTGGACCTCAAATGTGGCATCCTATCTGCTTCGTCTGCCTGGCCTCTTGGTAACAGGGTCTTGTAGACAGAGCTGAGTTCCTACGTGTGCTGGTCAACAGTATAACGCACCCAGACAGACAGTGGGCATCACTAGATGTTCCGGGTCATACGCCACTGAGGTGCCAGGGCTGGCAAGAGGCCAGGCAGATATGCCCCATACCTGCCTCAAAGCCTGCCCTTGTCCCCATGGCCACCTCACCCTCACAATTGCCAACACGACTAGCCAGGCAGTGTGACATGTGACACCCTGTCCTGCAGCTGTGGGAGGCCAACCCAAGCCACTACTGGATTCCATCTAGGACAGGATCTCTCCCTGAACCCGGAGCCCACTGATTCGGCTAAGTTGGCTGACCAGCGTGCTCAGGGATCCACTCATCTCTGTCCCCAAAGGCGGTGGTTCCAGGAATCCACCTCCATGCCTGCCTGCGTGAGTGCGTGCGTGCGTGCGTGCGTGCGTGTGTGTGTGTGTGTGTGTGTGTGTGTGTGTGTGTACACGTGCTCTGGGCATCTGACCTCAGGCTTTCCTGCTGGCATGGCAGCCTGAGCCGTCTCCCCAGCCTGCTTTGCTTTGTGTAAATTTGCCAGGCAAATGCAAAGCAATAAGCAAATGAGTGAGCACGCCCTCACCGTGTTCCCAGCTGCTGCTCCTTCATGCTGTCTAAGGAGTTTCCTTCCCAGGTCCATGCTGTGAGCCCCACGGGGCCTCATTCTTCCTCACCACCCATCATTTCCCCTATAACATCTCTTCTGCCTTCACTCTAGGGACCCACACAGGTTTTCTAGTGAGAACTTGCTCAGGGTCCGAGAATCTGGGCTTGCTTTACCCAGCAGGGCTGCATAAGGGGATGATTGGACCACAGGCCTGGTTACCAGGTATTTGGAAGGGTCTACACTTGGCTGTGCGGTGTGCTTTGATCTATCAAGGGGGAGGTCTTTGGCCTCTCCCCTTGGCATTGTTATAAAAAGGCCTTTTGAAGCGCCAGAAGGGGCCGGTGGGTTTTGATCCAGGTCCTCCCGAAGCTAACCTGTGTTTCTGTCTTTCTTCTCATCATCTAGGTCTCTCTTTCTGCCTAATATTTTCTTATCTCTCTCCTCCTCATAGGAACCCTTTTAAAAGGTGGGAGCTGGCCTCCCACACTTCACCAGCTGGCAGTTGCAAGGCAGGATTCCTGATGACTGAGGAGGGGTTGCAGAAGTGGGGTGTCTCAACCTCCGTCCTATTGTTTAGAAGCTTCCGGACCACAGAAAGGGCACTAGGATCCTGAGTGTCCCCAGCTGTACAATCCCCAGTAAAGCCATACTCAGAATGTGACTCCCCGGGGGCAGGGTCAAGGATGAAAGCTGAGGAGGCTGGAGCCCCAGCAGCCTGGGGTACTGTCCACGAGTGGAAATGGTGGGCAAGCGTAGCAGTATTGACTAGAAGAAGAGACTCAAAGACAAAGGAGAGTTTTCATTTTGGAAAGGCCCGTGAATAATGAACCCCAAATTCCAGCTACGTGAGACTTGGAACCCCAGCATTTCTATTGCTCTTTCTGTTTGGTGGAATTTTCTTTTGTTACCAGGGAATGGTGTGTGTGGTTCTTCCCCATCCATCCATCCAGCTTTTGGAAGTTCCTATTCATTTTCCTCTCTCTTCTCTCTCTCTCTCTCTCTCTCTCTCTCTCTCTCTCTCTCTCTCTCCTTCCTTCTTTCTCCTTTTTCTTCCTTCCTCTCTCTCTTCCTCTCTCTCCTTTCTTTCTTTCTTTCTTTTTCTGAGGTTCTCACTATGTAGCAGTTCTAGCTAGACTCAAACTTTCAGCAATCCCCCTGTCTCTGCCTCCCCAGTGTTGAGATGACGAGTGTGTGCTACCACGCCTGGCTGGGTGAAAACCGAGTTTTAAAACAACCTATCAAACAAACAAAGACTTAGCAAAAGATAGCACGAAGGCAGGGAAGACAGACTGATTTCTTCTCGGTCTCCATCTATCCTCACGCCTGTGGCTTTGTGGTCCCTGTCGCTTCCTGCCCCGTTAGTCCAGAATTCACTCAGACCTTCTGTAAAATATAAAGCGGCAGACAGCCCGGCTCAGCTCACAGCTCACACGGAGACGCACTGATTTACCAGGGGGAAATGTGTTGTGTGCCCTGGGTCCTGGGCCCATACGGGAGAGAGATGGCTAGGTAGCGAGGTCCTTTCATACACACAGGGGCCCTGGCTTAAAGAGACAGGCGGGCCAGCTACAAGTCACCGGGGCTCTGCCCAGCCTTGCCCACCCCAAGGGCTCCACGGCAGGCTGGCTTTTAGAGTAACAGAACCAGGCCATTGACTTAGCAGTGGGGGCTGGGAAGGAGGGAACTGGCCTGTTGGACAGCCATCAAGGTGGTGTGAGGTTCTTTACACTAGCCCCTCTCAGCAGGATTCTGGAAGGCTCCCAGGCTCAGAAGAGAAGCCCCACTATTGTGGAGTAGGAGGAGAGCCAGTGAAGGGTGCAGCCACTCGGCTGAGTGGACGTAGCTATAACCTGCTTTTCCCCATAGAATGGGGGTTCTGCCAGGCCATGCATAATGCCCTTGGCCTACTTATCACTGCTGCTGTCACCCTTGCTATTTTTTTAAAAATTTATTTTTATTTTATGTGCATTGATGTTTTGACTGAATGTATGGTGGTGTGAGGGTGTCAGATCTTGGAGTTACAGACAGTTGTGAGACTGCCATATGGGTGGTGAGAATTGAACCTGGGTCCTCTGGAAGAGCAGCCAGTGCTCTTCACCACTGAGCCATCATCTCTCCAGTCCCCACCCTTGTTATTTCACATCTCAGGAACACAAACGGAAGACCTTTTAGAAAGCCACCGCTGGAGATGAGTCCCAGGGGCTGCTGTGGGGAACCTCTTCAGCCCCTCCCTACACCTGCAGCCTGAGATGGAGTTCCCCATAAGGAGCGAGGCGTGTTTCCCTGCTCACGGCCTCAGAACCTAAGATCCCAGAACTCGGACGGAGGGGAAAAACTACCTTCATTTGGATCACTCCCGGTGCCTTCCCTTCCGCTAGGAACGAAGACCACGGACCACAGAGGCGGAGTGGCTCTGGGGCTTTATCCTCAGTCAGGATCAGAGAGACCTGCTGCCGTGTTGGAGCTATTGAAACGATTGAAAAATAGCACTGATTCTTGTCAATACCTCGGAGCAGCACAAACGCCTTCCTCCCCTGGGAGTGTGTTCTTTGACACATCCGAGGAGAAGCCTGCCTGGTTACAGCATCCCAGCCTCCTGCCCATTTAACATTGCATATGGAAAAGCTTCCTTTTGGAAAGATTTATTTAGTTTTATGGGGTGTGTGTGTGTGTGTGTGTTGTGTGTGTGTGTGTTGTGTGTGTATTTGCTTGGATGTATGTAAGTGCACCACCTTGTGTGTGCAGTACCTGAGGAGGCCAGAAGAGGGCGTTAGGTCCCCTGGAACTAGAGTTACAAGTAGTTGTGAGCTGCCACATGGGTGCTGGGAGCCAAACTTGGGCCTCTCTGCAGGAGTGGCCAGTGCTCTTAACCTCTGATCCATCTCTCCATGCTTAAGACAGTTCCTTGGGCTTCATCCGACTGTCAAAGGGATCAGCGACGCCAAAGGGACACTCAACTGATCCTCAAGGCCTGGTGGGGAGTTCGTGGTAAGCTGCTATGAAGCTGGAAATGTCCCCCCACAGGCTCCTGTGTTTGAAAACATGGTCCCCAGCTGTTCTGGAAGGTTGTGGGGTCTTAGGAGATGGGCCCCAGCTGGGAGAAGTAGGTCACCAGGGGTGAGCCTGGAGGTTTGATAACCTGATCCTGCTTCCTCCGGCTCTTTTGCATCCTGTCTATGAAACCGGTGTGACCAGCTATTTCCTGGTCCCCACCACCCACTGTTTCCCTCAGAGCCAAAACCACCCGTCTTCCTTAAGTCATTTTATCACAGCTTTGAACAAAGTAACTCACACACCTCCCTTATCCACTGAGATACACTCCTGGGCCCCCAACCATATCTCCAACTGCACAGGGTGACCGTGATGAACTTTCACCTTTTCTAGCTTGTCTGGAAGGGCCGGCTTGGCTGATCTTGCACGTGAATACCCCCAGCCAAGCCCGTGAGCCAAGATAAAAGTAAGGAGCAATCAGCAAACCTGGGAAACACAGAAAAGGGAGGCTGGAGAGAGAAGGGACCCTGTTGAGAATGGGGACCAGGGGCCGGGGTGGTGGCTCATTGGTAAAGCACTTGCCACTCAAATGCGAGGACCTGAGTTCGGATCCCCGTAAACCTGGATACAGTAGTGCCCATGTGCAATGCCGGCATTCCTATGTCAGGATAGGGTGTCTGCCTCAAAACCAAAACAAAAAGTATCCCTGAGACTATCATTAAGGGTGGGAGGGCAGGGGCTGGCTTGGTCTGGGCACAGCAAGGACTGCTGGAGCCTAGCTGAGGCCAGAGTAGCCGGTCGGGGGGATGGACCCTAACTTTCACTAAGCCTCCCATTTGTTGGGCTGGCAATCTCAGGGTTCATTCCAGCATGGAAAGTGTGCTCAGTGCCTCCCGACACCCAATCTGCAGCCGGGTGAGAAGTAAGATGGTCACAGGGCAGGTGCCATGGAGTGGACTTCAAACTTATGGCTTTGAAACCCAGCTCATGACTCCCCGGCTCAGGCACACGCTCGCTGTAAGCGCATGTGGAATTTCCAGTCGTGACCTAGGCTCTTGTGCATTGTGGAATTTACACAGCCCCATGTGAGCGGCTGTGTGTTGAGTGTACCTGGAGATGGAATGTGTGTGGAGGGTGCTAACGGGCGGCTCTGGGCATCTGGAAGGTGTCGGGTTTAATGTCCAGAGCTGCTGGCCAGTCAGCTAAGAGCTTGTGTGAGCACTGGCTGCAGCTGTACAAACTACGCCGCCCTGGCCCAAGGCCCTATCAGGGCCGTTGAAGATACTGGCTGCTTTGTGAGTCTCCACCGGGGCCCTGGCCCCAAGGGACTGGCCTGGCATGGGCAGGTCTGTCTGAGGCTGCTCTCATTCCTGCCCACCAGGGAAGCAGCTCCACGAGGGTCACAGGTGGTGGTCTTGACCCACGGACCACACCTCTCCCAGGGACCCTACCCTGTACCCCACATTTCGGGGTCCTTCCTGAAGGCTCTGTTTGTATTCAGGGCTGCCAGGAACACGATGTGTTTGTAGGGACTTGGGAACATTTGTAACCCAGAGGTGGGGGTGGATTTGAGGTTGACAGTTGACCCCACAAGTAGAGACAGGGTAGGGTTGGAGTGTGACACCTCTCCATCCATCCATCCATCCATCCATCCATTATCCATCTGTTCTTCCATCCATCTGTCCATCTATCCATCCACCCATCCATTCACCCTCCCACTCATCCATCCATTCATCTGTCTGTCCACCCATCCATCCATTCACCCTCCCACTCATCCATCCATCCACCTATCATCCATCTATCCATCCACCCATCCATCTGTCTATCTGTCATCCATTGATCGATCGATCCATCCATCCACCCACCCACCATCCACCCATCCATCCACCCACCTACTTGTCCACTCACTCCACTGACCCACCCATCCCTCCCTCCTTGTGAACAATCTGAGCGAGTCCACCCTGTCCACTCAGGAAGCGCTGTACAGAAGCCACTCTGCGTCTTTACAATGTTCTGACCCACTTGGGGAAACAAGAACCAAAGACACACACAGTGAGCAAGAGTGCCACGCCTAGGCTTATGTGTGAGGACAGCAGAACCGCTGGGCCTCAGATGCCCACAGGCCTGCTGTTCTGCCAGTGCCGAGAGTAGCCCTGTTGACCTCTGCTCCTGGTTTTCAATGCCTGTGCCAGCAGCTCCCTGCAGGTGGGACACACCCTCAGCAAATGTAAGCCATGCCCCGGGGCAGGAAGTCACAGGCCTGAGGATCCCTGAGGTCTGAGGTCATACAAGCAAGGCTGCCTTGAGCAGCTAGAGGAAAGCATGGAGGACAGAGGTCCCAGCAGCCCCGTGAGAGGTCCAGTTGGCCAGGCTGGGAGCAGGATCTGGGCCTGACTAGCTGCTTCATTTCAGAACGTGCTGCAAAATGGCCAACAGTTTGACGCCCCCCTTAGAGAGTGAGCCCTGAGCCTTCACAGTCTTCCCCTAGGAGGGCTATGAAAGGTGGGCACTGGGGGGCTGGAACCAACCACTTGGGGTGTCTCCACCTCCTTGAAAGGAAGCCAGACATGTTAGTACCCATAATTGATTTTCAGGGACAGAACTGATATTGATAGTCTGTGTCCTGCCCCCTGTTTCCTGTGCCACTAAAGAACACTGCCACCAGTGACTGTCTGTGGAGCCAAGGATCGATAACAATAACAATGACTGTGATGATAATAACAATAATGACATATCAATAACAATAACAATGACTGTGATGATAATAACAATGAAGGATCGATAACAATAACAATGATTGTGATGATAATAACAACAATGAAGGATCAATAACAATAACAATGATTGTGATAATAATAACAACAATGAAGGATCAAGTAACATTAACAATGCATGTCATAACATGGGACATAACTACGTAATGATATCATACAGCAGCAAGCCTTCTACAGCAGTCTTCATAACCCCGTGGGAGGTGCTATTATGTGGCCCGTTTTACAGACCAGGAAACTGAGGCGGAGAGGCTAAGGATCTCTTCCAAATACTGAATGATGATAAGTGAAGACGTGTCGCGGAGAGTCACCAAACCCAGTGCCCATCCCCCTCCTGGGCTTCTGACACACTGAGGGACAAACCTAAAAAGCCAGTGAGACATCTGGTGACAGGCGAGGAAGCACAGGGCCCAGAGAGGTTGAGCAACAGGTTCAGGAATGTCCAGCTAGTTGGTTGCACAGCTAGATTTCAAGTCCAGACTGCTTACACAGATCAGGTGGCATTTTTTACGTATTTAGACTTGTTGTTGTTGTTGTTGTTTGAGACAGGGTTTCTCTGTGTAGTTTCGGCACCTTTCCTGGAACTCACTTGGTAGCCCAGGTTGGCCTCGAACTCACAGAGATCCGCCTGCCTCTGCCTCCCGAGCGCTGGGATTAAAAGCGTGTGCCACCACTGCCCAGCTGTATTTGGACTATTTTTAGAGTAGTTTGGGGAAATTGAGCAGAGAGTACAGAAGACCTGTTCCTCCTTTCCGGGTCCATCCTCTTCCTCACTATTAACATCTCCCTTGTTTTGAGACCTTTGTGCACACTGTCGTCTAGTCAGTCCGAGACACAATAATTCATTAATTAATGCCACCGTTAACACCAACACCCTGGTTTCCATAATGTCCGGAGACAGTTCTTCACCACTCCAAACCCACCCAGCACAGCTCACAGCCCTGAGCCTCTTTGTGCTCCCCACTTCTGCTCTCTGGACCCCTGACACCCCTGGAGCTTCGCCTCTGCAGTTCTGTCTGCGGCAGCACCCCTCACCACGGGTCCCACAGCAGGTCGGCCCCTTTATGGACTCAGATTCCCTTTGTCTCTCATGGCGACCGGCGCTCTGTGGCTGGTCCCCACTGCCACCTGTGCCCTGTGGTTTCCATTTTTGTGCTCCTGTGAGAGGGCGTCTCGGTTGCATCTGGGTCGGAGCGGCTGGGAACACAGCTCTCACGACGACATCATCCCGCAGAGGGTCCCAGGGTTTCTGGGCCCCCAGTTGTTTGGAGCAGCCGGGCCACCCACAGGGCCCTGAAAGGAAACAGGGCTTGGTGGATCCAGGGCAGAGCACAACCGCGTGAAGCCAAGAGAGCCACAGGGTGATTCTGGGGCAGCCATTGGGACGAAAGCCCTCAGCGGGCACCCACACAGAGACACACGCCAGCCCCACACAGGGGCTTCCCCTACAGTGTCTCTTGTGATACCAGGAGAGTCACCGTTGGCAGAGGAGGGCCAAGGCCTCTGGAGATGCTGGCTGTCGGCCAACACGGGTCAGCAGGCCCCAAAGAGGGACATATAAGGACATCTGAATTTGAATTTCGTGGAGAGAAACTTCCAAATGGGGTGGGTAGACAGTCCAGTCAGTAAAGTGCGGTCTCTGAAGCGTGAGGACATGTGTACACAAACCAGTGTACACAGCTGGGTGTGTCGTGCACACTTGTAATCCCAGTGCCGGGGAGGCAAAGGCTGATCGCTTATTTCCTAACCAGTGAGTTCCAGGCCAGCGAGAGACGCTGTCTCAGAAAGTCATATATATGGCTCCCAAGGAACCTGCACACACATGCTGCTTCCCAGCACACACACACACACACACACACACACACACACACACACACACTCATGTGTTCTCTCTTGAACAAACACAAGCATGCATATACACACACACATTCTCTCTCACGCACACACTCACTTATACACACACACTCATGTGCTCTCTCTCATACACACAAACGTGCATATACACACATATGCATACACACACTCTCTCACACACACTCTCATGTGCTCTCTCTCGCACAGATAAGCATAAACATGCATATACACACATGCACACTCTTGCACACACAAGCATGCACATACACACACATGCATATACACACACTCTCATGTTCTCTCTCACTCATGCACACACACACACACACACACACTTATACACACACACTCTCATGTGCTCTCTCTCACAAACACAAGCATGCATACACACACACACACACACACAGAGGCTGGGAGGAACAAGGTAGAGGAATCTGAATCCAGCAACCACAGGATGAAAAGGCTTTATAACGATTCTCCTAAAGTGCCCAGAGGGGCTGGATGAACATGGCCAATGTCAACCTGTAGAAAGGTCTCCATGAGTGGCCACGGGGTTCCTTTCAGCTAAAGCTGAATGGTTTCCACATGGCCTCCGTGACGCTCTGCTCACAGTCAGAGGCACAGAGTGGAGACCTGCAGAGAGCTGAAATGTCTGGGGCGGAACACAAGGTGAGTTGTGACGGGAACCAACGTCCTAACAAAGTGGAGGGGAGAACAGTGAGGATTCACAGCTAGCGTGGGAAGGCGGGCCCTGGTCTGCTCAGTACTCACTCTCAGGTGCCAGCATTCGCCTGGAGCTCAAATGCACCCCATTGCTTCCCCACAATCACCCCATTGTACTCCACACTGCTGCCCTGGTTATTCCACGCTGGGCTCCATACAAGAGTCGCATTCATCGCATTGCCTATAGGAAGAAGAAGGGAAAAAAAAAATAAGAAAAAGCAAACATACACCCTTCTCCCGTAAAGAAACTCCCAGGAGACAGAGCCTTCTAGAACGCAGCGGGGCCTCCGTCGTTTCTTCTGAGATGCTTTGAACTTAAAAGATTTGACGGTGTTTGACACACCTACCGTCTGCCCGCCCCCTCCAGCTGCGGAGGATCAGAAAGGGAACCCCACCATTTCCGAAGGCCGTGGGCTCTTTGAAGAAGGTTGAACTGGGGAACTGGGGTGCAGAGGGGCTGGGGGAAGGGTAATGAGACAGGAGCTCAGGGAGGGCTTCCTGGAGGCGGCGGCGGGGGTTGCAGGAGAGGCAGATCTCATCCCCACCCCCCACACACTCTGACTTTCCCTCTGAAAGCCTAGCTGGAAACGGGCTTTGCGTCCCGAGCCCAGCCAAGATCGCGGAGATCACTGGAAACTTCCAGATGACCGGCTTGCTGTCCTGCTGGCTTCCGAGCAAAGGCGCCTTTGCTCTGGTCGCTTCATCGTGTGCCAGGAGCCTGGCGCTTCCCACGGGGACGGGTTCCCCAGCCAGACTCATCTCTGCAGAGCTCCAGTTTGCTTCTGTGTGGAGACATGGGTTAACGAGAGAATTCAGGAAATTGCTGAACGAAAGAATTCAGCCCCTCTCTCTCCTCCCCCTCCTCCCATTTCTCTTCTTTCCCCTCCTCTTCCCATCCTTCCTCCTTCTCCCCATCACTCCCCCACCCCTTTT